>NW_025764490.1:0-161180 GCF_021365365.1 Ilyonectria robusta
ACAGTCAGGAGGATCGGGCATCAAGAGTCAAGATAATTCACGCTAACGATTCCATTCCCGCCCAAGGCAGATATAATCTTGCTAATATCCAGCAATCAGGAACCTCGCCCAGTACAATACTTCACCAATTCGAAGCCCAGCTTCTATCTACTCACCAAGTGCGAATATCACTGGCTTCAAGTTGGCATTCGCAATCCTCCACTAGCCACCAGCTTCAGGCTATAGCTATACTTTGGTAATAGAAGACCCCCCCCCCCCCCCCCTTTGCCATACTGTAGGATGGACCGAATTACCGCCACGCCATAGATAGAAAATATGGTCTTGGCTGCCTATTTCAGGATCCTCTCTTTAGTCTAGCCTGGCAATAGGATCATACGGTGCCCCTTAATAACAGAGCAGTCCACGAGGAAGCGATATTCAGGGGCTGCAGCGAGGGGTTTGCATGAAAATGTGTCACGCGGCCGCAAGACTGAGCTGACGCACGATATTGGCATGGTCAAGATGTCTAGCATTATGAGCAACGTCAGCAGGGCACTGTTGGATCCGAGTCTCGCAAGCTAGCGCCAAGGAGGAAGGTCGTTCTGAGTGGCTTCAGAGAGGATCCTCATAGTCCTGCCTGCGGGCCGGAGGCTTTCCCGAAGGCCTGACCACCTCACTTGCCATCGGGGAAGCCGGAAGTAATACAGCCTTCAAGCTGAGCCTCGGTCCTCGGGATTAGCCATGATTTAGAGTTAGGGCGTGGCATTACTTTAAAGAATTGCTCCTTTAGGAAAATGCCTGCTTTTTTGCTCGAAAAGTGATGCCTCTCGGTTTATCGTTCCCAAGAAGGAGGTTTCTATAAGCGGAAGGAATAGTACCTGTTTCTCAATCTCTGTAGCCTTGTATATAACCATGAAACTCCCTTAATTAAGTTGCTCCCACAAACCACACCTATACACCAGGAAACTGCGTGCTTTTCCTTTTCTATGCTTTTATAATCTTGGCCTCACCATAATTCTCAAACTCCAGGCCTACAACCCTGCTACAGGGAAGTTTGAATCGTCCAGCATGGGAATATCCTCCTAGAAGCCTCAACATAAGGAGCCAGGCCATATAAAGACGAAGCCTATGGCAGGAGCTCTTTCTACATTAGGTGAACAGAGCTGCAATCATTCTGATAGCCGAACCCCACCAGAGCATTCCTCAGCTGCTACCAATGGGGTAGTTGACCTCACTAGGGACAGTCAAAGTATCGAGCCCCCTCCAAAACAGTGTGACAGCCAGCAACATCATAATGTTGAAGTAGCCAACAATTGTCGAGGTATAAACCTATATTATTTTATTTATTTATCTACTAAATTTACTTAGGGAATAAAGAGGATATAGTTAGACTTTAGGTCGAATCTAACACTTTAATCTACTCTCGTACGAGAATCTCCTATTGCGACAGGGTGAGGGACCAGGCGTGAATAGCAGTATGACTGAACATTCAGATATAAATAATAATCGGGGACTAATGGAAATCCCCACCTCCGCCAACCCATCATCCACCCTTATAGAGCGACTGAGCCCTACAACAGATTCATCCAACCATTCATTACATCCTGCACCTCCGTCTCAACAGGACGCTGTTACGCAGGCAGGTGCGAGCCAGGAAACTGCCGATCAATTCTTCAGCCAGCCTAGTATATTAGAAGGAGATCCAAATGCGCTTCAAAGCCAGAGAGTTAAACCAAGCAATGAAATCTCAATAACTCTCACAAGAACAACCAGCCAAGAAACTGATAGTAGTGCTCATCATGAACTCCTACCTTCAGCATCAAAACAAACCACCACTAAACGAATCTGCTGCGGATAGGCAACTGTACAGAAGGACCCTAATAACATCAGTAAGCGAAAGGTTCCGCTAGGATTACAGCCTACTAACCTTTTACAGGCCAACCTATCAATACAAAGAATATCAATAAGATTCTGGTTTATAGAGTTTATGGACCAGCAAGGCCAGCAACAGATACCGCCGACGGTGAAGAGATAGCAAATATGGATCAGGACTTTGACAGTTCTATTAGCATATCAACTACTACAACCTATACTATATCCGAGTATATTAAAGCAGCTGCCGTAGTCAGTAATATAGATATAGAGTGGGAAATTAACGGCGATCTGATGGGGAAAGAAGCGATTGATGGCGTGGTGCACTATTTGGTTCCCTGGAAACTAACCCTTATACCGGAGCATGAGATCTATACCCCTGAACTGATCTGCAGTTTTGAGAAAAAGTTTCAGGTACGAACATACAAGCAAGTAAAGGGAGCTAGGGTGAGGAAGAAGGCTACGGCCAAGTATCCAAAGTCCAAGGGCAGGTGTGAATAATATGAGGTAGCGGCATCGAATTGGCCTTACAAGCAAGAGTACCATTAAGGCATCAGCTACGGTGTAAATACATCTATCAGACGAAACAAGCTAGAGCCTTGGCATGTGACCTAGAAAAAAGGGGAAATCCGGAAAACCCGCTTCCTCGAACACAACATCATCAAGATCATCATTTTGAACTAGTCATCGAAGGACCATTTGATCAATTAACTAGCCTGATTTTAAGCCCCTGATATCACTCATTTCACCTCTATTGAACTACCGAACTCGGACCACACACTAAACCCTCGTGAGTAACAACATCGAGGGACTAGTTGATCCTTGAGTCCTCCCTCACACAAGACGATCTAAACATATAACAGGACCTTACTTCCGTCCAGCTTGTTAGATCCTGCATCATGACCCAGATCTGCAGCACCCACGAATCTGAGTCCGTCCCAAGCATCGCGGCTGACAGGATTCTTCGTGTGCGAACCTTACAACAGGTAAGACGGAGGACACTCATCAAGATGCTCTCAGAAAGACAAGACGTGGATTTGAAGAGGAGAGCAAACGTTTGCTGGCGTGTGGCCTGGAAAAATCTGAAGAGGAGGGGACAATGGTTTGAAAGGGCGAGGGAGACTGTTGAACTGTAGGATTTTGGCCTCGACCACATCAACAGCTTTAAACAACACATCTACCGCATATCCTAAGTTTATCGTAACAACAAAGATAGACCGCTGCTGGGCTGCAGAGACAGTATGACAAATGTAGGACTACAGCATATGGAGAAAGCAAGAGGTACCGAAACACCAAAACTGAATTTAAAGGTAGAACTAGATAAATGCTACTGGCTCTGTTCCCGCGTTTTGGTCCGGAAGGATACATGGCAGATACGTAGACCAAGAACCGAGTGTGCTAGGGCCGATCCTATCACTCGCTCTCAAAGCCTACCAGCTCGTTCGATGCCTTCCAAAGCTTGCTTGCAGACTCCTCGTCGTAAATCCACGGGGCATATCCAATCTCGTTATTCAACCAGTCTCCCGTAGTATCCGCCGGTCCCTCGTCGACGAGATTGCTGAGGTACTTGCCGCCTCGACCTTCCCATTCCCTACTCAGCCCAGCATAAACAGCCGCGGCCGCTCCCTGGGGTTCGCTCTTTATAGTCTTGTGCCTTGTTTCATCCTTCAACATCCCCTCTACTATCTCCTGGCTGAGATACTGAGAGAGATTGGTGGCGATAATACCCGGGTGCACAGCGAGGGCGTGCAGTCCCTTGGACCCGTACCGTCTTTCGATCTCGTTGGCGAGGTAGATAGTGGCCGTCTTGGATTGGCCATATGACGCCCAGGGGTCGTAAGGGTCCTTTTCGAAGTTGAAGTCATAGAAGCGGACCTTGCCGTAACGATGGCCGGCGGAGGCCACAACAACTACCCGCGATTGGAACTCAGGCGTGGAGGCTGCGAGCAGATCGGGCTTTAACAGTTGGAAGAGGAGGAAGTGGCCCAAGTGGTTCGTGCCAAACTGTGTCTCGAAGCCATCCTCGGTCCTCCCTTCGGGCGTGGCCATAACGCCCGCGTTGAGGGTGAGCAGATTAAGCTTGTCGCTCTTCTCGTGGAAGGCCTTGGCAGCTGCTCGCACCGAGGCGAGGGAATCTAGCCGCAGCTCTATGCCGTGGACGGGCGCATCAGATTTGGGGCCGGGTCCGTTCTTGACTTTGTCGACGGCCTGCTGGGCCTTGACGGCGTCTCTGGCAGTGAGGTAGAGAGTGGCACCGGCGGCGTGGAGAGCTCGCGCTGTTTCGACACCGATACCAGAGTTTGCGCCCGTCACAAGGGCGACCTTGCCGGTGAGCTTGCCGATGAGGCCTTCGTCCTCAACGACCTGAAGAGCCGTGGGCCGCGCATCTCCAGGACCCTGGGGGTTAGCGTGGGAGGCGGTGTATTTAGACATTGCGATGGATTTCTTATGGAGTCTGGCTTGTGCAGTAAGAGGATGGGATGGTGTTGTTGTGGTGGGTTGATGATGTGTGACTGTCAGTTTGAGAGAGGAAGCAAGTCGTTTTATACCAGCAGTGTGTGTGAGCTCCCACAGAGCGGTTCCACTAATGCCGGATTTATAAGCTCAAGCTCACACATGCCTGGAACCGGAAGCCTCGAAGCGCATGAAGTGTCTGTGTCATGTCTATGACCCGTAAATTATGGGGGTGGATAACTCAAATCCCACTGCCATGGCGTGTTCTTATCAACAGCCACTGGTGTGGGGCGTATGGGGCCGTGACGCTCTGATCTTGACGCAATCCTGAGAAAATGCAACGACACGATGGAGCTGTCGGTGTTAGATAAATGGGTATGGAAATCTTGGAACACGTCGTTCTGAGGCACTACTAGATTGGACGGAGAAGCTGAGGTCTGCACTCTGCAGACACGATTGTGTTCAGGCTCCCATGGTTGAGAACTTGAGACAGCTGGCCGTACCTTTGCCCACAATTTATCATAGTTGGCGCTCTGCCACAGCTTAGTTAAAGTTGAATAAATTAACGACGAAACAGAGTGATTAAGTCGTACTAGAAAGACATCATCTAATTGCTGAATTTACATTACTGCGAGATACTTTTTAGTATAAGAGGGTTCGAAACCGGCCGCCTGCTCAATATTTACAAGGTGAAAAACAACATGGACCTTTGGCTCTTGCATGCTTCTATGCCTGGATTAGACTAACTTAGTTTTGCCTTAGCTTGCACCGAATATCCTATCCTCATTAAGTAAACAATCCAAAAACTCTACCTGCGACTAGCATTTTGCACTAAGCCATGGCACTGCTTTATAAGCCCAGTTGATTGTTTCCCTAAAACGGTAAGAAGCTATTAATAAAGCGACGGTGCCCAAGATCTACGTAGTAGCGCGTCGCGGGCTGCGACAGACCTGTCACATGCAAAGATATGTTTGATCTGCCATTAGATCCTCCACCCCTACAATACGTTGAAAGGTAAGTTGTGAAGTACCCACAGTGGAATGTCGAGGAGATACTGCAGCAGAAGTTCGAATCCTCTACTATAACCTCGTAGACAGTCGTTGGATCCAGGACATGTACTATAGGAAGCCTTTACACCATAATTAAGAGAAGGGCTTTGCATAGCCGGTACCAGAGAGTAAGACTTGAAAAGTTTCGAGTACGAATAGTGACAGCTAAAGAGCCTTGCTGGAGAACAGCTCTGATATAAGGTACCTACTAGATTTGCAGGGAGGAGGATCCGAAACCGTCGGGTGGTGGCATAGCGTTTACGCTAAGGCCACAAAAGGGAAACAATCTGAATCTTGGCACGCCGGTGTTGAAGTGCCTTATCTCTTATCTCCGGGGCTAACTAAATATCCCAGCAAGGATCTTCTGAATTTCTCTGCAACTTACCTCCTTCAATTGTTTCCCTAATTCGGACGACAACCAGCCGAACATACCGCCACCCATCCCATCGCCATTTTTATGCCGATATTTGGCACCATATACATTCTCCATACGGACAGGAGCACGCTTGCAGCCCCACCTGGGCAGATACCCGTGGTTTAGCTTCCATCTGAGTGATACTGGCACCTTGGCAAACTTACTTCTTGCCGGCAAACAGCCTTGCAACGGTGTGCCCGGGTAGATTCTGTCCCCGTCCAAAGGTGCCGGTACATTCCAACGGAACGATGCTCAAGGGGCCACGAGCGGCTAAGGGGTTTGTCTTTGTCACCGCCGACGCCCATGGTCAGACGGCTGCTGGAGATCGTAAGCTCATACGGAGTCACGTCATGCGGGGGAAGAATACCCGTACACGAGCTCTTCCTGGTCGAGTGAAGGGCCGTTCCCCGGCTACCGCTGTGGGAATACAACGGCTACAGCATGCTGCAGGAGACAGTGATTCTTCTGAAGAGTCCCACGGAGCTCGGACACGAAGTGAGCTGCTCGACTCTGACGAGGATGCTCTGGCCCGCATCAGACATGCAGAAATGGTCCCCGGTGCTGCCGACATGTTCACTTTCATCAAGTTCCCTGAAGACATCGATAGTAGTTCGCGCAGCTTGCTATGCGCATGTACGTCTCTCCCCTCCGACCATGAGCACGCCCTGCCCCTGACGCCTTCTGTCCTCCAGATTTTTCGTACATGAAAGATGAAATGTACCCGATCGTGAGGTACTCTCGCCCTGACACTCCCAAGACATACTGGTTTCACTGGGCCCATTTCGACTTAGCCTACCTGCACTCCATCCTTTACATGACGTCTTTTTCTTTGGATAGTTTGAGGGGGCAGAAGAGTAAGAGGACGGAGTTTCACGCCTACAGGATGATTCACGAGCTTAACAAGCAACTATCTGATCCGAACACTGCACTGACCGACTCGACAACTATTGTCGTCATGGCCTTGGCCTTGATCGCCGAGTCCTTTGGAGACGTAGAGTCCGCCCACATGCACGTGATGGGTCTCAAGAAAATCGTCGACCTGCGTGGTGGCATAGAATCGTTTGCAAGTCACCCTCTACTTCAATCCAAACTTCACCGGTAAGTCGCTAGTTCTCTCTTATATTCAGCTTCTCAGGCTCCGGCCAATCGCTGACCTGCCAACGCCGGAAGAACTGGTCTAGTCCACAGCATCTGCACCGGCGCGAATCTAGCCTTTCACCAAAATGCTGCGTCGTTCGACTCAGCTTTCGACGGTTCATCTGAACTTGCCCGGCTCAAGCCATTGGACGCGTCCTGCTTCTCCCGCTCGCGCTCTGTGGTACGGACTTTAGAAAGGAGGCTCTATGCCATCTTGAAGGATGTCCAGGACCTCTCACAGCTTATCAACGATAGCCACGATTCCGGTCACAAGATACGGGAGATGTCTCTCGAGGATCTCATAACATACATTCAATCCCGGCTGCTCATGCTCGAATTTGAGGACAACGACATTTTCCCCGAGCTTCTCCGGTTATCACTCCTCGCTTTCTTGACAACTATCTTCTGGGGTTTTCCTGGTGTCAAATTCGAGTACCCGCGTCTGGCCAACCAACTCCGACAAGCTTGCATGGCCTTTACGCCCAGCACCGCTGGAGAGAGCTATCTCTTCGCCTGGGCCTTGATGGTGGGGGCAACGTCTGTGTTCCGAGGCCCTAATCAGACCTGGCTTCTGCAAAGACTGCGCCCTCTGATCCGGGACAGTCTAGGGAGGACGTGGTTCGAAGTAAAGAATAATTTGAGGCAAGTCATGTGGATCGATAGCATTCATGACGGCCCGGGGATAGAGGTCTTCAACCAATGTCTTGGGGAAACAGGGGACAGAAGTATTGTTCCGATATAGTAATGGACGAGATCTATCTAGCGCTCTGTTGACCTCTATGCCTACCCCTAGGCTTGATCATGGGTACTCTGCACTGACGCCCTTGTCGAGGTACAGATGTCCTTGCATGACCGAAGCCAAAGGTCCAGTCGTTAATTCTGTGACGGAGACGAGAAGTAGACTAGGCACCGATTTGCCACCGCAAAAGCGATCATGTACGGTAGAAATAAGGTTTATGCTGTATGAAACTATGATACGGCCGAAAAGCTAGGTTTTAGCTTTCCACTCTAACTCACCTTGATCTTCCTATTGTGACATCCCGCAGAAACTGGCCGGCGTACTCCACACAGCTCTGCCAGGCTGAGAATACCATATGGCGGAAAGCAAATGAGAAGATAACGCTGTATAGTCTGCTAGGTATTATCGGCGTACATGTACCAATCATATATGGGGAGGGGAGCGGCACTAGCAGCAACAGCACCGAAGTCAACATCCTTTCTGGAGCCTCAGGATTGAAGACATTCATCACCCAAACAGGAACTGGTCTGCACGAAACATCGGCTGCATACTTTTACTTTGCTCTCACAGACTATAACGATGACAAAAAATGGGATATCGTCGTGATAAAGAAAAATGGCACCAGCACCAAAGCATCGAATTGCACATCCTGTCGGCGCGTTGGGATTACAATAGTTCATTCTGTAGACAGGAACTGGCATGAATGAAACTGATAACGGGTTCGACTTCGCCGTCGCAGACTGGAACACTGGTCGTGGTGAAGAAAAGCAATACCAGAAGTCACTGTACTGAGGTGGACGAGACTGACTAGCCACTAGTTCTGTGGGAACACTAGGTGAAAGTTCAGACCATGGGCCGGTTCGGCGATACCTTGTTAAGAGTAAACCGCGTGAGAAATGACATGGCTTGTATTGGGGAACCAGGTCGAGTGAAGTGAAAGTTGACCTCGGTGAGAGTACGTCATGGGGTGACTGTCGTGAGTTAGCGTTGGAGGTCGCATCACTCTTTTCGATAGTACTCGGGTTCTTCCTGGGCTGTACACAATGCTCTCATCTACCTTACTGGGTTAAGCTTGGCCTATGTGCGTAGCAAACTGGACACAAAACTATACTCGAAACTTTATCGATACTACCAACAGATAGTTCCCAAGTTGCTATAGTTTAATGCATCTCGCCCGGCTTTAAGCGAGAAGAAAGTATAATTAGTATACTGACTTTGCGATGCATTCGAGATATATATATGCAGTACTCTGAGATAGTTTTATGTTAGATTGAACTTAATCATAGAAGAAAAAGTCTCTCACAAAGTCTTATAAACTATCAGGTCTCATCCTATTCCCTCTCTTACTAGTCTTGTCCGCTATCATCCTATTCTCTCTTCCAATTACCACCTCTACTATCAAGATGTCGCTTCTCACTAACACTACAGATACGGTCTCGGGCTCTTCTCAGGATCCTGAGGTAACAGAGATGGCCTCAGGAACAGACAGTGACACCATCCGCGATATTTGCTCTTATCACCGCAGCAAATACTACTTCCCTCTTGTCCAGAACAACTTTGGCCAAGTTCCTTCGGCTTTGTCTACATCTTTCAAGGCACCTACGTCCGACCTTGGCGATTTAAGCGTTCTGCCTGAGGAGGTTCTAGCGATGATAGCCTTGAATCTAGATATTGATTCCTTTCGTCATTTCCGTCAAGTCAACCGCCAAGCACGGTTCATAGCCACCGCTATCCCTCAGTATCAGCAGGTCTTGTGCTGGAATAACTCGTAAAGGTGCCAGAGGATAATAAAACGTATAATTTTGCCGAAGAATCAGTGGGGCACTTTGACGATATTATAACGATGGAATGACGTCATAGAGTTATCTACATGACGGTAAAACGCGCAATTTTCCGCATCCTCGGAACATCCAAGGCCTATACCCAGAGTGATGTGCTCAACGTCCTCGAGTAGTTTCGGCTTGACCTCAATTTGAGAAGGCACTGCATTCTGATGCGGGATTATGCCTCGAGGAACTCAACGTTCTTTCTTCCGCGCCCTCCTTCGTAAGAGTCAACCTCAAGTTCCCACGACCAGCTTCCCTTAGCGCCCATCCCTAGAAACGAAAACTCTCGATGATAGTCGATAGATCGGTGTCTGTTTTTGACGCAGCTCGCAACGGCAGCGCCAGGATATCACGCTGCCGAAGCGGCACTCCCGGTCGGAACTGGCGTATTGCGAACAGGCCGGCTATTGGTCGTCATCCTGCTGCCGTTAGAAGAGTTCCCGACCCAGAACCAAGGATGTTTCCGACGAACTCTGATCTTGTGCCTTCAGCCTCCTAAAGGGATATTAGTAAAGCTGTTACTGATACTGACTGGCACAGCCTACCACAAGCAACCGAAACCTGGGTCTATTTCGTATTCCAGACCCTACCGGCACTACCCTGGGGCCGTCTTTGCTCTTCCAAGGCGTTGGCAGAAGTATATGCATGACTTGACCTTAATTGGGGAGTAGGCGTGGCGATGCACTTAGGATGATAATTGGAAATTTATGAAAGAGAATTATAGAAGCAAGATAACCCTAACGTACATAATAAGCGAGTCGGAAATACAAGCGAGTGTCACGGGCCAGGGCCCATATCCTTGCGGCTGTGCCGCAAGACGTACTTGGCTCGTGCGCGCCAGGATGGGAAATCATTCCACAGCTCAGGGGCACTTAGGAATTTCTTTCTTTCTTCTTCATCTTTGATATAAATAGCATCCTGGACTAGATAGCTGGAATACAGTTACTAGAGGCCGTTCACAGCGAGTCGGAAAAAATCCCTCAACTCTCCTTCTTTTTATTCAATCAATTATTTCTCAACCACCAAATATGTTACAGTCAAGCAAAGAGGCAAATATCATCCTTGCCCTTCAGGCTCTTCAAAATAATCCAAAATTACACGTCTACCCTACCGCAAGGATTTATAAAGTCCCGCCTAGTACCCTCTATAACCGACATTATAGCAAACCTTCTCGAGGCGATATTATCCCTAATTCGCATCGACTAACCAATCTCAAGGAACAGATTATTATTCAATTCATTCTCAACCTAGATTTACAAGGATTTCCCCCGCAACTGTATAGTATTAAAGAAATAGCTAACTAACTGCTTGCTAACTGCAATGCATTACCAGTCGGCAAGTACTGAGCTTCTAACTTTATTAGGCAATAATTAGAGCTTAAGATATATTTTTTTTGTAAATATAACTATTAAAGAGCTAAATATAAAGATCTAATTATTATTTATAATTAGTTTTAGCTTATAGAGAATATAATTATAAAATATAATATCAATTTAGTTAATATTTATAATTTTAATAAAATTAGCTTTATAATAGGTATAATTATAAGTAAAATAGTTATTATAGGTATAGATAGGTATAGAAACTTAAAATTAATTTAGCTTAGAAACTGGAAATAGGTTATAGTTATTTAGGTAATTAATATAAAAAGCTGGGCAATCTAGTTATTTATTATAATTATAGGCTAATATTATTTTATTAACTATATTATAGCTTAGGTTAACTAGGCAGTTAGTTCTAGTAGTAATCCTATAAATACCTACTTTTTTTATTTAATAATATATAGAGTGTTATACTAAGGATTATACCTATAATTCTAAATTATTACAATCCTAGAATTGTTATAATTTAATACTCTATATAATCCAACTAATTTCTATCTAGTATATAGATACTTATTTAGTACTTTTATAGATAGATAGCCTTACCAGCTATTAATATACTTAGTTATATTAAATCTACTATTTTACTATTACCAGACTATAATCTATATTACTTACTATAATATTCTAATCTACTTAATTATATACCTTATACCTTAGACTTATTTTATATCCTTAAGTTAGACTTAACTATTATATATTAATAGCTCTTATTTAGTATATTACTATGTTAACCTAAGTAATATCTTAAATTAGTTATTATAGCTTCTATAACCCCTACTATTACCCCTTCTTTCTTAAAGAGTTTAAGTACTAACTATAATAGTAATATTAATATTATCTCAGAAAAAGAAGAAAAGAGGAGGAAGTTACCTAGAAAGATATAAAGAGCCTTAGAAGGGCTAATAAAAAACTATCTAACTAACTTAATAACCTCCTTAATACCTCTAAGGTAAGTATAGAAAATAAGCAGCAGCAAATCGACATCCTAATAGAATAATATAAGAATCTACTTAAGTATAATAATAAAGTTACTATAGAACTTATTAGATAGAAATCTATATATAAGAACTTTATTAAAAATACTATATCTAATATAGCTAGAGGTAAGAATACTAAAGAAATCCTTTAGCTATATTAGCCTAACTCTTATAATAGTATAATAGTAGATTATAGAGATTCCTTATATAGCTACAGGCCTACTAACTATACTATTCAATATAATTTAGAATAAATAAAACTAAGATTTAATATAGAATAAGATTCCTTAAGAATAAATCTTATAATAGTTTAAACTTATTATAAGAGATTATATTAATAATATCTATAATTAGTAAAAGAAGGAAACTAAAGCTATTTATAGAAGCTATATAGTCTTTAAGTATAAGCTTAAAAGCTTCTGTAATTTCTAAGATAAAAAATAAATAGCTAAATAGCAAATTTAGAAGCTTAAATAGAAAGAAGCTATATCTATTTATATAGCTAAATACTATAACTTTATATTATAACTTAATTAAGAAGAAAAAGCTTTTATAGCTAGCTTCTACTAGAAATTAAAGTTAGAAGTTAAAGATATTATAGTTAAAAAGAAAAACTTACTACCTATAATAACTTATAATACTTACTATAGAAATTAATAACTAGCAATTTAAAAGACAATAAAAAAAAAAAGCTAAGAAGTTTAGAGGAATATATATATAACCCTAGAAAAATAAAAAGTATAATATAAATTAAAGGAAAAAATACCAGAGTAATACCTCCTATAGAACTTAATCCAGCTCTATAAAACTAGAAGCTGCTTAAAAGAATTACTTAAAGATTAAGTACTAAAACTGTAGAAAGATAAACTACTTTAAAAGTGTTAAAGACTAAATAAATATATAAATATATATCTTTAACCTTAAGAATTAAATCTTAATTAATTCTATAAATAAATATAATACAGTATTAATAGCACTATTTATACTGTATAAATAGCACTAAAATACAGTATAAATACAGTATTAATTATACTATTTATACTGTATAGAAAAGATATTAGCCCCACTTATATTTGGAATCATTTTTAATTCCAAATCATTTTAACTTATAATCCGGATACTTCGGAAAGTATAAGCATTTTAAGTACAAAGATTATACTAGAAAAAGGCTGCTTTTTTAGGCTTTTTTATGGTATACAATATGTCTCTATATCTTTGATGATTTCAAATCAAACCACCTTTGATTTCAAAGCAGAGACTTGATTTCAAAGCAGAATTACTCAGAATCCTCTAAACATTAGATGACAATAATAGTACCACTAAAAAGCCGCTTTTTTGGGCTTTTTAATAGTATACTTATTGTCTAGCTACAATATCTAGATTTTGAGAAATTGTCTATAAAAAGCTAGAGACCCTCTGGTAAATTCTGAACTTTTATATATTATTATTATCAGTACAAAATACACTATTATATACTATTATACACTATTTTACACTATTATCCCTTATCTCTTATCTTATCCCTTATCTATATATTCTTTATAAGAATATTCCTTATCTATAATTTATCCTATTCTTCTACTACTACATAACCTCTTACAGGTTATGAGCCCGGATTACATAAGCATACCCTATACCTAAAAGATCACAAAAATTCAATCTATTTAGCAAGATATTTCTGAATATTTTGCATATCTTATTATAAGACTGAGAACAGAAAATCTATTCTCTCTACTAGATTATATTATATTATTATAGTATAGTCTAAAGAAAGATAAAAAATCTATAAAAAATCTCTTTTATAAAAAAGGAAAAACACATTTTATAAGAGACGCATTTTGCGTTCATTCGATTTTTCTACTATTATTAATAAGTAGAAAACTATAAAAAAAAAAATCAAGAAAAATATTATAAAAAATCAGAAAAATATCAGAAAAAATGGGAAACTCGGAAAAACTTTATTCCATTCCAAAGCTTAAGGGAACTGAAAATTATATTACCTGGTCCCTAAGAACAGAAGCTTTTCTTATTAAAGAAAGAATTCATTCTGGTATTATTACAAAAAATAATGAAAAATCTGAAGAAGCTCTTGCAAATATTCGTCTTTTAATGGAAGACGGACCTTTATTGCAAATAAAGCATTATAATAATGCTAAAGATGCTTGGGATTTTTTGAAAAATCTTTATAATTCCTCTGGCTTTACCTCTGAATTTCTTTTAATTAAGGAATTCTTTAATCTAAGCTTAGAAGATATTTCTATTGAGAAATATCTTAATAAAATAAAGGAATTAAAAGATGAATTACTTAGTAGGGATATTAAAATTCCTGAAAAAGTAATTATAACCTGGATTTTACATAATCTAGATGATAGCTATTTTAGCTATATAACCAGTGTTTCTCAAGCTTTAAGAAATAATCCAAATTATTATACTTTGGAAACTTTATCTTCTAGTTTACTAGATGAATCTAAAAGACTTGAAAACAATGGTGAAAAAGCTTTTTTAATTAATAAAAAGCCTTGGAAAAAGGCTAAAGTTGCTTTAAAATGCTCTTATTGCAAACTTAAAGGGCATTTACATAAGGATTGTTATTTTTTACATCCTAATAAAGCACCTAAAAGCTTTAAAGTTGCTAAAAATAAGAAACCTTCTTCTAAAGAAAAGAAATCCTTTAAAAAGGAAAAAGAAAATAATAAAAGAGAAGAAAGAGAGAAAAAACAAGAAGATTTGCTTATAGCAACTGAAGAATTAATAACAAATAGGCAAATTGAAGAAATTCCAGATTCTTCTACTTTATCTTATTCTTCTAGTTTAAAAGACTTAGAAGATTTAGATTTAGAAGCTAATAATGAGTCAGATATTAATTTATCTGTAAGTAATAATAATAAAAATAAGTCTTTAAAAGAAAGATATATTAATAAAATAATAGGACCTATAATATCCAAATTATCTCACTATATTAAAATATATAAAGAATTTAAGGTAAATACTCCTTTAATTAATAAAGATAAAAATATATTAAATTTTATATTAGATACAGGCGCTACAAAGCATATTGTTTCTAGTAAAAAATATTTATTTAACTATAAGAAAATCCATAAGATTGTGAGATGGGGAAAGGCTTCCTCTATAATAGTTGAAGGCTGTGGTAATTTAATTATTCAGTTTTTAAATAAAAAGAATTTATTTCTAAAAAACTGCTATTTTATTCCTCAATTAGGAATTAATATTATAAGCCAATCCTCTTTAAAGAATATAGGTACTTATATATATAATAATGATATCTTCTTATTTAAAGAAAGATATTTTATAACTAAAGGTTCTAAAATAAATAACTTATATATTTTTCCTGCTACTATATATAAAAAACAGAGAGAAAATACCTCTCAGCTTATATTAAATATAAATAATAATAATAATATAAATAAAGATAATATAAATAGTAAAAAGGAAATAATAACTATAGACTTATATAAGTGGCATTTAAGATTAAGTCACTTAAATATTAATACTTTAAGAAAATATCTTCTTAAGTTATATAATATAAAATATAAAAATTATAAAATAATAATAAATAAAGAGTCTATTATAAAAGTTATACAATGTGAAAATTGTATTAAAGCTAAGGCTACTAATAAGGTTAATAAAATAACTATTAATAAATATAAATTTTTAGATAAAATATCTACAGATATTTGTGGACCTATAAGACCTTTTACTTATAATAAATATAAATACTTTATTACTTTCTTAGATAAAGCAACTAAGTATTTAAAGGTTTATTTATTAAATAATAGAAAAGAAGCTTTAAAAGCTTTTAAAGAATATAAAGCAGAAATTGAAAATAATAATAATAAAATAACTATAAAACAAGTATTTTCTGATAATGCTAAAGAATTTACTAATAACCTTAATAATTATTGTAAAGAAAAAGGTATTATATATAATTTTTCACCCCCTTATACTCATGAAAGTAATGGAGGACCTGAAAGAATAAATAGGACTTTATTAAATAAAATAAGGTCTATTATATATACTGCTAATATTCCTTTATATCTCTGGGAGAAATACTACTTACTGTAGTAGAAATATATAATAAAACCCCACATTCTTCTATTAATTATAAATGCCCTATAGAAGAAAAAGATAATATAGTTTTAAAATTAAAAGACTATGAAAATATAAAGACTATAGGATCTATAGTTTATTATAAAAATAAAAATCCCACTAGTAAATTAGAAACTAGAGCTTATAAAGGCATAATAATTGGATTTTATAATAATAATAATATATATAAAATATGGGATTATAAAAAACATAAGTTAATAATTTCTAGAGATATAATTATCCTAGAAAATATGTTTTTAAATAAAGAGAATAAAGAAGCTTTAATAATAGATAAAGAAAAAGAAGATTTTATTAAAAATCCTCTAAATAATAATAAAAAGGTGACTTTTTCAGTTGAAATACCTAAAAAGCCAACTGAATATTATAGGACTTATAAAGAATTTCCCTCTTTAATAGCTCTAGTAATAGAAAATAATATAAAAGAGCCCTATAATTATAAAAATGCTTTAAATTCTCTAGAAAAAGAAAATTGGATAAATTCTATGAAATCTGAGATTTCAGAATTACTAATACAAAAAACCTTTTTATTATCTACCCTTCCTAAGGATAGAAAGGCTTTAAAAGGCCGCTGGGTTTATAAATTAAAAACTGATTCAAATAATAATATAATAAAATATAAGTCTAGATGGGTTATACAAGGATTTAATCAGGTTTTAAACCTAGATTTTACTGAAACCTTTGCTACTACTTCTAGACCTGAAACTATAAAAATTCTTTTAATAACAGCAGTTAGAAAAGGCTACTATATATTACAATATGATGTAAAAAATGCCTTTATACATGCTGATATAGATGAGGAAATTTATACTATATTTCCTATTGGATTTAAAGAATTTATAATAAATTTTCTTATTAAAAATAAGTTAATAAATAAAGAAATAAAAGAAAATATAAATAAAATAAATAAAGAAGAATTAGTTTTAAAACTAAATAAAGCTCTATATGGATTAAAACAAAGTCCTAGACTTTGGTATATTTTCCTAGCTAAATTGCTAGAAAAACAGGGATTTTTCCCTATGCCTTATGATGAGGGAATATTTATAAATAATAGTTTAAAAATTGCTATTATATGCCACGTGGATGATTTAATTTTTATTGGTCCTTCTGATAAAAATATATATAATATAATTAATAATCTCTCTAAAGATATAAAAATCCAACCTTTAGGAGAGATAAAAGACTTTTTAGGAATGAATATCTTTATTAATAGAGATAAAAAGAGCATATATATATCCCAGTCAAAATATATAAAAAACATACTTATAAAATATAATAAAACTACTATAGGAACTTCTAAAATACCTGCTATTGCAGGAGAAAAGCTTATTAAAGCTAAAATAGAACCTTCTAAAGAAGATATATTAGAATTTCAAAAGGAAATAGGTTCCTTATTATATCCAGCTATAAAAACAAGACCTGATATAGATATAGTGTTATAAATCTATCTAGATTTATGTCTAAACCTGATAATTCCCACTTTAAAGCTTTAGATTTAATTTGGAAATATTTAAATAATAATCAGAACTTAGGCTTATATTATAACTGTGATTTTTCAGAAAATTCACTAAATAATATTATAAGAGGCTATAGTGATGCTAGCTGGGCCTCTAATATAGAAGATAGAAAATCAGTTAATGGATACTGTTTTTATCTATTTAATAACCTTATAAGCTGGAATTCTAGTAAACAAAAATGTGTTTCTACTAGTTCTTGTGAAGCTGAATATATAGCCTTAAGGGAGGCAGTTAAAGAAGCTAAATCCCTTAATAATATATATAAATATATAAATAAAGAGCTTTCTTTAAACTATAATAAGGCTATACCCCCAGTTTTAACTGATAATGAAGCTGCTAGACAATTAGCAGAAAATTCTTCATATTATAAAAAATCTAAACATATAGATATTGCCTATCATTTTACTAGAGATGAGGTTAAAAAGGGCAATATACAGCTTTTCTATATAAAAAGTAAAGATAATATAGCAGATTTCTTTACTAAAAGCTTAGGAGCTATAGAATTCTTAAGATTAAGAAATTATCTATCTTTAGAAAATTATAAAGAAATTAAATAATAAGAGTTTTTTACCTATTTATAATTGGTTTTCTCTTGAAAGAGTTTTTAATAAATAAATAAAATACTATATAAATTATTTTCTCTTAAAATAAATAAATAAAAGAGTTTTATAAGTTTTCTCTTAAAAATATATAAAAATAGAAAAAAGGTTTAATTTTTTCCTTTTAAAATATTATAAAATTATAAAGAGTTATTTTTCTCTTTAAATATTATATATAAGAATTATAAAGTTAAATATACCTTATATATTTAAGGGAGGCTGTTAAAGACTAAATAAATATATAAATATATATCTTTAACCTTAAGAATTAAATCTTAATTAATTCTATAAATAAATATAATACAGTATTAATAGCACTATTTATACTGTATAAATAGCACTAAAATACAGTATAAATACAGTATTAATTATACTATTTATACTGTATAGAAAAGATATTAGCCCCACTTATATTTGGAATCATTTTTAATTCCAAATCATTTTAACTTATAATCCGGATACTTCGGAAAGTATAAGCATTTTAAGTACAAAGATTATACTAGAAAAAGGCTGCTTTTTTAGGCTTTTTTATGGTATACAATATGTCTCTATATCTTTGATGATTTCAAATCAAACCACCTTTGATTTCAAAGCAGAGACTTGATTTCAAAGCAGAATTACTCAGAATCCTCTAAACATTAGATGACAATAATAGTACCACTAAAAAGCCGCTTTTTTGGGCTTTTTAATAGTATACTTATTGTCTAGCTACAATACCTAGATTTTGAGAAATTGTCTATAAAAAGCTAGAGACCCTCTGGTAAATTCTGAACTTTTATATATTATTATTATCAGTACAAAATACACTATTATATACTATTATACACTATTTTACACTATTATCCCTTATCTCTTATCTTATCCCTTATCTATATATTCTTTATAAGAATATTCCTTATCTATAATTTATCCTATTCTTCTACTACTACATAACCTCTTACAGGTTATGAGCCCGGATTACATAAGCATACCCTATACCTAAAAGATCACAAAAATTCAATCTATTTAGCAAGATATTTCTGAATATTTTGCATATCTTATTATAAGACTGAGAACAGAAATCTATTCTCTCTACTAGATTATATTATATTATTATAGTATAGTCTAAAGAAAGATAAAAAATCTATAAAAAATCTCTTTTATAAAAAAGGAAAAACACATTTTATAAGAGACGCATTTTGCGTTCATTCGATTTTTCTACTATTATTAATAAGTAGAAAACTATAAAAAAAAAAATCAAGAAAAATATTATAAAAAATCAGAAAAATATCAGAAAAAATGGGAAACTCGGAAAAACTTTATTCCATTCCAAAGCTTAAGGGAACTGAAAATTATATTACCTGGTCCCTAAGAACAGAAGCTTTTCTTATTAAAGAAAGAATTCATTCTGGTATTATTACAAAAAATAATGAAAAATCTGAAGAAGCTCTTGCAAATATTCGTCTTTTAATGGAAGACGGACCTTTATTGCAAATAAAGCATTATAATAATGCTAAAGATGCTTGGGATTTTTTGAAAAATCTTTATAATTCCTCTGGCTTTACCTCTGAATTTCTTTTAATTAAGGAATTCTTTAATCTAAGCTTAGAAGATATTTCTATTGAGAAATATCTTAATAAAATAAAGGAATTAAAAGATGAATTACTTAGTAGGGATATTAAAATTCCTGAAAAAGTAATTATAACCTGGATTTTACATAATCTAGATGATAGCTATTTTAGCTATATAACCAGTGTTTCTCAAGCTTTAAGAAATAATCCAAATTATTATACTTTGGAAACTTTATCTTCTAGTTTACTAGATGAATCTAAAAGACTTGAAAACAATGGTGAAAAAGCTTTTTAATTAATAAAAAGCCTTGGAAAAAGGCTAAAGTTGCTTTAAAATGCTCTTATTGCAAACTTAAAGGGCATTTACATAAGGATTGTTATTTTTTACATCCTAATAAAGCACCTAAAAGCTTTAAAGTTGCTAAAAATAAGAAACCTTCTTCTAAAGAAAAGAAATCCTTTAAAAAGGAAAAAGAAAATAATAAAAGAGAAGAAAGAGAAAAAAACAAGAAGATTTGCTTATAGCAACTGAAGAATTAATAACAAATAGGCAAATTGAAGAAATTCCAGATTCTTCTACTTTATCTTATTCTTCTAGTTTAAAAGACTTAGAAGATTTAGATTTAGAAGCTAATAATGAGTCAGATATTAATTTATCTGTAAGTAATAATAATAAAAATAAGTCTTTAAAAGAAAGATATATTAATAAAATAATAGGACCTATAATATCCAAATTATCTCACTATATTAAAAATATATAAAGAATTTAAGGTAAATACTCCTTTAATTAATAAAGATAAAAATATATTAAATTTTATATTAGATACAGGCGCTACAAAGCATATTGTTTCTAGTAAAAAATATTTATTTAACTATAAGAAAATCCATAAGATTGTGAGATGGGGAAAGGCTTCCTCTATAATAGTTGAAGGCTGTGGTAATTTAATTATTCAGTTTTTAAATAAAAAGAATTTATTTCTAAAAAACTGCTATTTTTATCCTCAATTAGGAATTAATATTATAAGCCAATCCTCTTTAAAGAATATAGGTACTTATATATATAATAATGATATCTTTCTTATTTAAAGAAAGATATTTTATAACTAAAGGTTCTAAAATAAATAACTTATATATTTTTCCTCTACTATATATAAAAAAAGAGAAAAATACCTCTTAGTTTTATTAAATATAAATAATAATAATAATATAAATAAAATAATATAAATAGTAAGAAAATAATAACTATAGACTTATATAAGTGTATTTAAGATTAAGTACTTAAATATTAATATTTTAAGAAAATATCTTCTTAAGTTATATAATATAAAATATAAAAATTATAAAATAATAATAAATAAAGAGTCTATTATAAAAGTTATAAATATAAAAATTATATTAAAGCTAAGCTACTAATAAGGTTAATAAAATAACTATTAATAAATATAAATTTTTAGATAAAATATCTACAGATATTTTAGACCTATAAGACCTTTTACTTATAATAAATATAAATACTTTATTACTTTTTTAGATAAAGCAACTAAGTATTTAAAGGTTTATTTATTAAATAATAAAAAAAAGCTTTAAAAGCTTTTAAAGAATATAAAGCAGAAATTGAAAATAATAATAATAAAATAACTATAAAACAAGTATTTTCTGATAATGCTAAAGAATTTACTAATAACCTTAATAATTATTGTAAAGAAAAAGGTATTATATATAATTTTTCACCCCCTTATACTCATGAAAGTAATGGAGGACCTGAAAGAATAAATAGGACTTTATTAAATAAAATAAGGTCTATTATATATACTGCTAATATTCCTTTATATCTCTGGGGAGAAATACTACTTACTGTAGTAGAAATATATAATAAAACCCCACATTCTTCTATTAATTATAAATGCCCTATAGAAGAAAAAGATAATATAGTTTTAAAATTAAAAGACTATGAAAATATAAAGACTATAGGATCTATAGTTTATTATAAAAATAAAAATCCCACTAGTAAATTAGAAACTAGAGCTTATAAAGGCATAATAATTGGATTTTATAATAATAATAATATATATAAAATATGGGATTATAAAAAACATAAGTTAATAATTTCTAGAGATATAATTATCCTAGAAAATATGTTTTTAAATAAAGAGAATAAAGAAGCTTTAATAATAGATAAAGAAAAAGAAGATTTTATTAAAAATCCTCTAAATAATAATAAAAAGGTGACTTTTTCAGTTGAAATACCTAAAAAGCCAACTGAATATTATAGGACTTATAAAGAATTTCCCTCTTTAATAGCTCTAGTAATAGAAAATAATATAAAAGAGCCTATAATTATAAAAATGCTTTAAATTCTCTAGAAAAAGAAAATTGGATAAATTCTATGAAATCTGAGATTTCAGAATTACTAATACAAAAAACCTTTTTATTATCTACCCTTCCTAAGGATAGAAAGGCTTTAAAAGGCCGCTGGGTTTATAAATTAAAAACTGATTCAAATAATAATATAATAAAATATAAGTCTAGATGGGTTATACAAGGATTTAATCAGGTTTTAAACCTAGATTTTACTGAAACCTTTGCTACTACTTCTAGACCTGAAACTATAAAAATTCTTTTAATAACAGCAGTTAGAAAAGGCTACTATATATTACAATATGATGTAAAAAATGCCTTTATACATGCTGATATAGATGAGGAAATTTATACTATATTTCCTATTGGATTTAAAGAATTTATAATAAATTTTCTTATTAAAAATAAGTTAATAAATAAAGAAATAAAAGAAAATATAAATAAAATAAATAAAGAAGAATTAGTTTTAAAACTAAATAAAGCTCTATATGGATTAAAACAAAGTCCTAGACTTTGGTATATTTTCCTAGCTAAATTGCTAGAAAAACAGGGATTTTTCCCTATGCCTTATGATGAGGGAATATTTATAAATAATAGTTTAAAAATTGCTATTATATGCCACGTGGATGATTTAATTTTTATTGGTCCTTCTGATAAAAATATATATAATATAATTAATAATCTCTCTAAAGATATAAAAATCCAACCTTTAGGAGAGATAAAAGACTTTTTAGGAATGAATATCTTTATTAATAGAGATAAAAAGAGCATATATATATCCCAGTCAAAATATATAAAAAACATACTTATAAAATATAATAAAACTACTATAGGAACTTCTAAAATACTCTATTGAGGAAAAGCTTATTAAAGTTAAAATAAACCTTTTAAAAAAGATATATTAAATTTTAAAAGGAAATAGGTTTCTTATTATATCAGCTATAAAAACAAGACCTGATATAGTATATAGTGTTATAAATCTATCTAGATTTATGTCTAAACCTGATAATTCCCACTTTAAAGCTTTAGATTTAATTTGGAAATATTTAAATAATAATCAGAACTTAGGCTTATATTATAACTGTGATTTTTCAGAAAATTCACTAAATAATATTATAAGAGGCTATAGTGATGCTAGCTGGGCCTCTAATATAGAAGATAGAAAATCAGTTAATGGATACTGTTTTTATCTATTTAATAACCTTATAAGCTGGAATTCTAGTAAACAAAAATGTGTTTCTACTAGTTCTTGTGAAGCTGAATATATAGCCTTAAGGGAGGCAGTTAAAGAAGCTAAATCCCTTAATAATATATATAAATATATAAATAAAGAGCTTTCTTTAAACTATAATAAGGCTATACCCCCAGTTTTAACTGATAATGAAGCTGCTAGACAATTAGCAGAAAATTCTTCATATTATAAAAAATCTAAACATATAGATATTGCCTATCATTTTACTAGAGATGAGGTTAAAAAGGGCAATATACAGCTTTTCTATATAAAAAGTAAAGATAATATAGCAGATTTCTTTACTAAAAGCTTAGGAGCTATAGAATTCTTAAGATTAAGAAATTATCTATCTTTAGAAAATTATAAAGAAATTAAATAATAAGAGTTTTTTACCTATTTATAATTGGTTTTCTCTTGAAAGAGTTTTTAATAAATAAATAAAATACTATATAAATTATTTTCTCTTAAAATAAATAAATAAAAGAGTTTTATAAGTTTTCTCTTAAAAATATATAAAAATAGAAAAAAGGTTTAATTTTTTCCTTTTAAAATATTATAAAATTATAAAGAGTTATTTTTCTCTTTAAATATTATATATAAGAATTATAAAGTTAAATATACCTTATATATTTAAGGGAGGCTGTTAAAGACTAAATAAATATATAAATATATATCTTTAACCTTAAGAATTAAATCTTAATTAATTCTATAAATAAATATAATACAGTATTAATAGCACTATTTATACTGTATAAATAGCACTAAAATACAGTATAAATACAGTATTAATTATACTATTTATACTGTATAGAAAAGATATTAGCCCCACTTATATTTGGAATCATTTTTAATTCCAAATCATTTTAACTTATAATCCGGATACTTCGGAAAGTATAAGCATTTTAAGTACAAAGATTATACTAGAAAAAGGCTGCTTTTTTAGGCTTTTTTATGGTATACAATATGTCTCTATATCTTTGATGATTTCAAATCAAACCACCTTTGATTTCAAAGCAGAGACTTGATTTCAAAGCAGAATTACTCAGAATCCTCTAAACATTAGATGACAATAATAGTACCACTAAAAAGCCGCTTTTTTGGGCTTTTTAATAGTATACTTATTGTCTAGCTACAATATCTAGATTTTGAGAAATTGTCTATAAAAAGCTAGAGACCCTCTGGTAAATTCTGAACTTTTATATATTATTATTATCAGTACAAAATACACTATTATATACTATTATACACTATTTTACACTATTATCCCTTATCTCTTATCTTATCCCTTATCTATATATTCTTTATAAGAATATTCCTTATCTATAATTTATCCTATTCTTCTACTACTACATAACCTCTTACAGGTTATGAGCCCGGATTACATAAGCATACCCTATACCTAAAAGATCACAAAAATTCAATCTATTTAGCAAGATATTTCTGAATATTTTGCATATCTTATTATAAGACTGAGAACAGAAAATCTATTCTCTCTACTAGATTATATTATATTATTATAGTATAGTCTAAAGAAAGATAAAAAATCTATAAAAAATCTCTTTTATAAAAAAGGAAAAACACATTTTATAAGAGACGCATTTTGCGTTCATTCGATTTTTCTACTATTATTAATAAGTAGAAAACTATAAAAAAAAAAATCAAGAAAAATATTATAAAAAATCAGAAAAATATCAGAAAAAATGGGAAACTCGGAAAAACTTTATTCCATTCCAAAGCTTAAGGGAACTGAAAATTATATTACCTGGTCCCTAAGAACAGAAGCTTTTCTTATTAAAGAAAGAATTCATTCTGGTATTATTACAAAAAATAATGAAAAATCTGAAGAAGCTCTTGCAAATATTCGTCTTTTAATGGAAGACGGACCTTTATTGCAAATAAAGCATTATAATAATGCTAAAGATGCTTGGGATTTTTTGAAAAATCTTTATAATTCCTCTGGCTTTACCTCTGAATTTCTTTTAATTAAGGAATTCTTTAATCTAAGCTTAGAAGATATTTCTATTGAGAAATATCTTAATAAAATAAAGGAATTAAAAGATGAATTACTTAGTAGGGATATTAAAATTCCTGAAAAAGTAATTATAACCTGGATTTTACATAATCTAGATGATAGCTATTTTAGCTATATAACCAGTGTTTCTCAAGCTTTAAGAAATAATCCAAATTATTATACTTTGGAAACTTTATCTTCTAGTTTACTAGATGAATCTAAAAGACTTGAAAACAATGGTGAAAAAAGCTTTTTTAATTAATAAAAAGCCTTGGAAAAAGGCTAAAGTTGCTTTAAAATGCTCTTATTGCAAACTTAAAGGGCATTTACATAAGGATTGTTATTTTTTACATCCTAATAAAGCACCTAAAAGCTTTAAAGTTGCTAAAAATAAGAAACCTTCTTCTAAAGAAAAGAAATCCTTTAAAAAGGAAAAAGAAAATAATAAAAGAGAAGAAAGAGAGAAAAAACAAGAAGATTTGCTTATAGCAACTGAAGAATTAATAACAAATAGGCAAATTGAAGAAATTCCAGATTCTTCTACTTTATCTTATTCTTCTAGTTTAAAAGACTTAGAAGATTTAGATTTAGAAGCTAATAATGAGTCAGATATTAATTTATCTGTAAGTAATAATAATAAAAATAAGTCTTTAAAAGAAAGATATATTAATAAAATAATAGGACCTATAATATCCAAATTATCTCACTATATTAAAATATATAAAGAATTTAAGGTAAATACTCCTTTAATTAATAAAGATAAAAATATATTAAATTTTATATTAGATACAGGCGCTACAAAGCATATTGTTTCTAGTAAAAAATATTTATTTAACTATAAGAAAATCCATAAGATTGTGAGATGGGGAAAGGCTTCCTCTATAATAGTTGAAGGCTGTGGTAATTTAATTATTCAGTTTTTAAATAAAAAGAATTTATTTCTAAAAAACTGCTATTTTATTCCTCAATTAGGAATTAATATTATAAGCCAATCCTCTTTAAAGAATATAGGTACTGTTAAAGACTAAATAAATATATAAATATATATCTTTAACCTTAAGAATTAAATCTTAATTAATTCTATAAATAAATATAATACAGTATTAATAGCACTATTTATACTGTATAAATAGCACTAAAATACAGTATAAATACAGTATTAATTATACTATTTATACTGTATAGAAAAGATATTAGCCCCACTTATATTTGGAATCATTTTTAATTCCAAATCATTTTAACTTATAATCCGGATACTTCGGAAAGTATAAGCATTTTAAGTACAAAGATTATACTAGAAAAAGGCTGCTTTTTTAGGCTTTTTTATGGTATACAATATGTCTCTATATCTTTGATGATTTCAAATCAAACCACCTTTGATTTCAAAGCAGAGACTTGATTTCAAAGCAGAATTACTCAGAATCCTCTAAACATTAGATGACAATAATAGTACCACTAAAAAGCCGCTTTTTTGGGCTTTTTAATAGTATACTTATTGTCTAGCTACAATACCTAGATTTTGAGAAATTGTCTATAAAAAGCTAGAGACCCTCTGGTAAATTCTGAACTTTTATATATTATTATTATCAGTACAAAATACACTATTATATACTATTATACACTATTTTACACTATTATCCCTTATCTCTTATCTTATCCCTTATCTATATATTCTTTATAAGAATATTCCTTATCTATAATTTATCCTATTCTTCTACTACTACATAACCTCCTACAAGTATAATTACCTTATTTTAAAAAAATCTACTAAGAAAATTTATAAGAATTAATTTAATATTTAATTAGAGTTTGAATATTAGAAAGATAGGTATATTTCTTAGTAGTAAGTATCTTAAGCTTTTAAAAGGTTATAATAAAAAAATTAAAAATAGAAGGTAATAATATAAAAGAAAAAAGAAAGGGAAATTTAAAGATCTATAAGGTATTCTTTTAGGCTTATAATCTTAAAGGTAATAATTTACTTATAATTATATTATTAAAAGACCTTAGCTATAGAGTTTTAAGGTATAAATTAGAGTAAATAAAGAGAAAGTAAGCTTCTAAATTAATAGCTTAAAGTAATATATATTAATATACTCTTAGTAAATCTCTTTTTATTACTTTTATATAAGCCTTCTGCTACTATTAAATTATTACCTCCTAATTAGATACTAGTATAATTAGATTGCTAGTACTCTATATTTTTCTTTTTATAAACTTTCTAGATAAGCCTCTATTACTTACTAACTTTAATTCTTTAAAGAATAGTATTACTAAGAGTCTTATAATACCTATTTTTACTATTTAATATTAAGATTATCTTAATAATTACTTAATTAACTTATCTTAAGAAATTTAATACCAGCTAGTAAAAATCTTAGATATTAAAACTCTAATTAGCTGTAAAAACTACTTAGAAAGTAGAATATTAAAACCTCTATATATATACCTATTAATTTAACTAATTTTTTAAGATACTAAAATTATATTTAATTCTAGTAACTATAATCTCTCTATAAGATAGCTAAGAAATCTACTAGCTTTAAAGAGTATAAGTTTCTTATAAGTAATAAAAATAAGTACTTTATTTTTAAAGTTACTTAAAAAGAAGAAAGCTAGTATTTCTATTACTAAGCTGAGTATTTTTACTTTTAAAATATATCCAATACTCTTATTTACTAGCCTGCTTTTTTCTAACTATATATTAAATAGTTATATTAAAATAAGACTAACTTTATATACCTATTACTTAAATAAGATATTAACTACTATAACTTCTAGAAAATTATTATACCTTAAAATCCCTTTTAGAAAATTTAAGATAACTATATTAATAGTTAATCTTAAAGTAATTATTATTAGAATATCTGGAAATTTCTCTACTGGATATATATAAAGTAGTAGGCTAGTAACTATAATATTAACCTATTACTTATAATAGTAACCTATAGTATAAGGGATATAATAATAGTATCTAAGAATTACCTTACTATTAATAATACTAATTTATTTCTAAATCCAGCCTATAATTCTACTAGATTAAATATCTTTCTTATAGCTAGAGTAGAATATATTAAGTGCTAGATTATAATAGAATATACTAGCTATAAGGATTTTTATACTGCTATATTTAATAAGAAACTGGTTATTAGAGTTATTTATTATATAGATTATTAGATAGCTTTTATTTTTAACTAAAAAGAAGTCTAGCTATACTATTATAATACCTGGAAAAGAGGTGCTAATAAGTATTATAAAGCTATTAATTTAGCTTTTTAAGAAATACTAGCTAACTATAAGCTACTCTATAACTTTAATATTTACTGCCCTTTTATTACCTTATAACTTAAAGACTAAAAGTATAGCTATCTTTTAATATTCCTACTAATAATTAATATATATAGTATAGTAGAATTAAATTAGAAGTAGTTAATTAGATAATTTACTATAAGCTAATTAAAAATTAATAGAAAAGTTAAGCTTATTAAGAATAAAAATACCCTAAGATAGTATAATTAAATTCTATACCTACTTAAATTTATAAATATTAAGGATTATAAGATATAGTTAATAAAAAAAATAATTAGTATTCTTAAAGTAATAATTCTAAATAAAGTTAATATTAAGAATTATATCTATAACTCTTCTATAAATACTCTAAGAATCAGAGAATTACCTAATACTATCTATATATAAATATAAGATATAATATTTTTACTAGTTAACTAAATATATACTTAATATAGCAGCTTTATATTACTCTAATAGATAAAGTATAATAATACTCTCTCTTATATTAAATACTAAATACTAACTATTATACCCTCTTCTATTAAGATCTATTAAATAACTTTATAAGAAATAGTAAAGCTAGTTGCTATATTTATACTACTTAGTAATTAGTTAATTTAGTTATATACTAATTATAGTAAGGTAGTAGATATATCTAGCTTTAAATATAAGAAGTTAGATATTAAAGCTAAGTATACTACTCTAATAGATTTTATTTCTAACCTTAAATTACCTGGTATTTCTACCTTAATTCTACTAGAAATAACTATACCTATAAAGCTACTAATTCAAAATAAGAATTATTTATTCTTAGTAAAGATATTTATAAGTAAAAGGCTATATTAGTAAAAAAGTATCTATTTCTATATAAAGATTAGTAGTTTTTAATAAAGTATATATCCCAGATTAAAAATTCTATTAGTTAAAGATAAGACTGCTACTAAATTCTATTCTTAAAGAAATTAATCTAAATTATAAATAGTAATTATAAAAAATAATAGTAATAAAATCTATAGCTACTATTAAGTATATTAATTTCTAGAGCAGCCTATTAAATTTAGATAGGCTAATAGATAAAAAAAGAAAAAAGTAATTATAGAAAAGTAAGTTATTTATAGATTTTATTCTTAATATCTACTATCTATAATATTAATAGAGTTACTTATTACTTCTCTATATCTAATATTATTAAATAAATTATCTTTTAGTAAGATAATATAATTAATTAACTTAATTATATAACTACTAGAAACTATTATAAAGAATAGAATTACTAGAAAAAATAATAATAAGTTCTAGTAGTAGCTATAGGATATAGAGGAAATAGATATAAATAAAAAAGAGGAGGTTATACTAGTAAGAATAGCTTAATTTATTCTAAACCCCACTTTAACTATTATAGAGGTACTAAAAAGAAAACTTATAGTTAAGAAAGAAGGGGCTAGACTGAGGGCTTTTAGTAATATCTATTATAGGCTAAGGGGTAAATAAATAGTTAGATTTACATCTAAATACTTAACCTTACTAATAGTTCCAAATCTAATAATTTAATATCTTAAGGAGACTAATATATAGGCTATTAATATACCTAACGGGTTAATTAGCATATTATAATAACTTATTATTATTGCTACTACTTACAGACCTTTTAACCTATACCCCTATTAATTTAACTAATATATACTAAATAATTAGCAGCTTACAACTGGGATTAATAAGTTAAATAATAAAAAAGAAATAAGAAGTTAATAATAGCCCTTTTCTAAAAAAAGACTATTAAGGGTATTTAGATATAAGAAGGTAAAACTAGGTATTTAGTAAAGATACTAGGAGCTAGAGAGAAGCTAATTAATTTAGGAAACTTAATTATTTACTTAATAGTTATAAATATATAACTAGCTATTTTCTTTTATTTTAATTTAATAAGTTTATTATGTAATTTATAGTACTTAGAGATAAGTATAGAGTTATAGGAGAGGTTTATAATAATATTAATAGATATATAGAAGTTTAATAGTAATAGGTCTAGCTATAAGATTAAATACTACTTAAAGAATAAGCTTATCCTCTATAAAAAGGGTATACTTTTTTCTTTTTTAATTTTAAACTTTTAAAGATAATCTTTTATTACTTAACTTACTATTTAACTAGCTATTATAGCAGCTCTTTATCCCTTCCTAATTAATTATTCTATCCTATTCTATTTAGAAGCACTTAATTAAGTACTTAATATCTCTTCTATACCGATTTCTATTGCTGGTTTTAGCTGTAGGACCTTCTTATCCCTGAACTATAGGGTATCTCTGACTCTTACTGTGCAGGCCCTGTCTGCACTAAGTGTATCTCCCACTAATAAACTGTAAAAAAGAGGAGTTATAATAGTAGAAGAAAGAAGGTAAGTAATTAATTAAATAGATATAGATGTATAGGTAGTAGCCGAATTATCGAGGAGTAGTAGTCGAGGAAGATTAGTCGGACTGGGAGTTCGGCGCTATAGTATCTATAGCAAGCCCGGCTATAATATAAGGACTTATTAGGTAGTAATTGAGATATCTAGAGAAGAGTATAGTAAGTAGTTTTAATTAATTAAATAGTTTGTGGTATTTTTATTGCGATTTCTAGTAGGAAGGTTGGGATTTTTATCTTACTTGCTTATCTATCTTACTTGTATATTAAGTATATTATCTAAGAATACTAAAATAAGTTTCTTTATATTAGAATTATAAGAACTATTTCTATAAGGCTTAGTGCCCTGAGATATACGGGATTCTGCTGTTATTAGTTGATATATATTAGGTATAAATAGGTAAAAGTTAATATAAGGCTGCTTTTATACTGTTGACCTGTGTATTTAAGATATATAACGGAATAGTTTTCTTCAAACAAGCCCACTTTTAGTGTCCAGATCTCGGACACCCCAAGTTTTAGATATTCAGTAAAGTAGATAAGAAGGAAACAATTTCCGAGGATATAATTAAAATATAATAAAATGGCTTTGAGACTGCTGATAGGCGGTGACTGTAACCTCAAGCCAGCGCATCAGAGGGAAAAGGATATGGCATGAGTGGATTGAAAGTATTCCAACAAGAACTTTCTGTTTTTAAACCAACGCGTTCCCGACAATTTCAGAAATTGCAAACTTATCGGCAAATATATACTACATACTGGTACTTATGGGGTTGGATCTTGGGTGAAACAGTATGAAGAACACTCAAAACATCGGTCGTTCGATTAGTTTATTCAGGAAAAGATCTGCATGCCATTGGGCGCCGGATCTCTTCCTTCGCGTCCCTGATGACGGTGTTCCAAGTCGCAATCGATGTCATGCACTCCGAATATCATCGTCAATTAGCCCAGTAAACATTCGATATTTGCGGCGAAAGTGAGGCGAAAGTGAGAGGGTGGCATGATTGCACAATGTTGACGTAATTAAACAGAGCCGTGCGAATACTTGGAGGTTACCTCCGCTATAAGCGAGCTCCTGCAACTCGTCCTGGAAGCGGGGATGGGTCGGGTCGACGTCATCTGCGTCATCGAAGGCGTACGACTTGCTTTGCCTCGCTGTTTTCGCCGCCCAGTTGGATAATCTCAAACAAAATGATGATTTCGCCCTTTCATTCTAATACTCTTGTTTCGATTTTCAAATTTGCTGGTTTTCTTTTCATCTGAAGCGTCCAATTTCTCCATTACTCCATCAAACCGCTGGTGACTTCCAAGATGCCAGGAGAAGTAATCGACAGACCAAATCCACCACCACTGCCGAGCCAACTACCGGATGAGACCTTGTATCTTGCTGCAAGAGTTCCAAAAATCCACTTGGACCAGAATGTGTCGCAGTCCTTGAAGGATTTCCAACAGGCGGCCTGTTACATCGCAGGGTGTGAGTCTCGATGCATCGGCAAACTAAATGAGAGAAGAACAACACTAATAGTTAGAAGCTATGATATTTCTCAAAGACAATGTAATGATTGACAGGGACTTAAAACTTGAAGACGTCAAGCCACGGCTACTAGGCGAGTAGCCAAGCCATCATTTATTATCTCGAGCTAACAATACCAGGTCACTGGGGAACATGCCCTGGGATCATCCTTGTGTGGTCTCATCTTAACTTGTTGATTCGAAAGCACGACCTGGATGTCATGTTTGTCATCGGCCCAGGGCATGGTGCCCCGGCTGCTCTAGCTGCCCTTTGGCTTGAGGGATCATTGGGGAGGTTCTTCCCTGACCAGTACCCCATCGATGAACGTGGATTGAAAAACCTCATATCTGGGTTCTCGGTTCCTGGAGGGTTCCCAAGGTAAGTCTCACTCTTGATAATCGGCCAGCGGCTCACAGGCCTAGTCACATCAATTCTGAAACCCCAGGCGCTATCCATGAGGGTGGTGAACTGGGCTATGCGCTTGCTGTCTCCTTCGGTGCTATAATGGACAACCCTGATTTGATAGTCACATGTATCATCGGCGATGGAGAGGCAGAAAGCGGTCCAACCGCAGCGTAAGTATTTACCGTGCTCTTAGAATTATAGCTGAAAGTCTGACTCGTATGCAGCGCCTGGCATTTGATCAAGTATCTAGACCCGGCGGAGTCTGGGGCTGTCATTCCGATCTTGCATGTCAATGGATTCAAGATCAGCGAACGTACTATATTTGGTTGCATGGATGATAAAGAGCTGATCTGTCTGTTCACTGGGTATGGATACCAGGTGTCCATCGTGGAAACATTGGAATCCATCGACGTCGAACTCGCCAGCGCATTGGATTGGGCCTTGGGTGAGATCCAAAAGATCCAGTCGGCTGCCCGAGACGGCAAGCCGATTGTGAAGGCCCGGTGGCCTATGATTGTGCTCCGATCACCCAAGGGTTGGACTGGCCCAAAGAAGGTGGATGGCGAGTTTATTGAGGGCTCTTTTCGCTCTCACCAGATTCCTGTCCCCAATGCGAACAAAGATAAAGATCATTTGAGGATCCTGCAATCTTGGCTTCAAACATATGAGCCAAGTAGATTGCTCAAGGATGGCACGCCAACCAAGAGCATTCTCGACATCATACCAGAGAAAGACTCTAAGAAGCTCGGGCAGCTGAAGCAAACATACGACTCATACCAACCGCTGAATATGCCCAGCTGGAAATCCTTTGCTGTCGAAAAATTCCAACACGTCAGCTGTATGGAGGAGACAGGCAAATTCCTGAACCAGGTTGTCCTTGACAACCCCACAAGCTTCCGAGTCTTCTCTCCTGATGAGCTAGAGAGTAACAAGCTGAGCAGCGTTCTTCAAAATACGGGCCGAAACTTTCAATGGGATGAGTATGCTCGCGCAAACGGCGGTCGCGTCATCGAGATTCTCTCGGAGCACTGCTGTCAGGCGCTTCTCTCGGGCTATACATTGACAGGTCGTACGGGCCTGTTTCCAAGCTATGAGTCATTCCTGGGAATCATCCATACGATGATGGTGCAGTACTCCAAGTTCAACAAAATTGCCCAAGGTGTCAAGTGGAGAGGTGATCTCAGCTCCATCAACTACCTGGAGACAAGCACTTGGGCCCGCCAGGAGCACAACGGTTTCTCGCATCAGAACCCTTCCTTTATTGGAGCCGTTCTGAACCTGAAGCCAGAAGCTGCGCGGGTCTATTTGCCACCAGATGCCAATTGCTTCCTCAGCACGGTACACCATTGTCTCAAGTCGAAGAACTACGTCAACCTGATGATTGGTTCGAAGCAACCAACCGCCGTCTACCTCTCCGCCGAGGATGCTGCTGAGCACTGCAAGAAAGGCGCATCAATCTGGAAGTTTGCATCGAACGATGACGGACAGACCCCCGACGTTGTCATTGTAGGGGTCGGCGTTGAAGTGACGTTCGAAGTGGTCAAAGCCGCCGAGTTGCTCAGAGATTTGCTGCCTGACCTTCGAGTTCGTGTCGTCAATGTCACTGATTTGATGGTCCTTGCAGCTGAATCGCATCACCCACACGCGCTCAGCCACATTGAGTTCCAAGGTCTGTTCACAGAAGACCGGCCGGTGTGCTTCAATTACCACGGGTACGCAACTGAGCTCCAGGGACTGCTGTTTGAGCGCCCACGTCTGGACAGGATTAGTGTCAATGGCTATAATGAGGAAGGCAGTACGACAACCCCTTTCGATATGATGCTAGTCAATTCTGTCAGCAGGTTTGATGTCGCTGCGAGGGCGATTAAGGGTGCCGCCACGCACAATGAGCGGGTGAAAGAGAAGCTTGATGAGGGATTGAAGGAGATTGCAAAGAGGGTGCGGGCGGTAAAGCAATACATTAGTACTCAGGGCAAAGGTAATGATCACAGCTTCCATCTTTGTCATGAACAGACAGCGCTAATATGCAACCAGATCCTGAAGACTTATACGACATGCCCAAATTTTAGGAGGAATGGGATATGATGAGAGGCCTCAAACATTTCTAACAATAGCAACTGCGAATAATGACACACATCTCAGCTCCCTTTTAGGCGTTATATGTCACGCGTCAGCCTTTGTGGCTGATACAGGCCTTAAGCCGTACCTGAGGACACGGGCGACGGTGAATTGAAACGAAATGAGGTCGTTTAAACCTGGTCCGCGTGTTTATCCCGATACCTGCAATTCAGGATCGGTAGGTCGTATATCTTACTGAAGGAAGACATTGCGAAGACAATCTTGACTGGCTTGTCCTGCTGAACTAGGACTCCCTAATCTCCTTGATACCTGGTATTCGAATCGATACCCAATGATGGACGATTCGGTGTATGTGCAGAACAACGATTATCCGAGGCTTCTCGTTCATCAGCCATTCACCCCATACACGCCATTCATCCAATCACCAAAGAGTAGCAGTGCAGTGAGACGCGTCACATGAACCTTTGACTTACTCGACTAAAATATTATTGAAATTCGATTGGTGGCCTGAATGCACTTTCCACCTCATTCCCGTTGCCTCATCATGCTGTGCAAGCCAATAAATACGCGAGCATAGCACCAACCCCCCAAAATATCGAAAACTCTCCCTTTGTAATACTTGAGTTGAACAAAGTTGCCAGTACGGCTTCAAGTCCCCTTCGTTGAACACCCCAGATCAAGAACTACCATGGACGAGACTCAGATCCTAGCAGTCAACCAAGATGGGGATCCTGGGAGCACGTTGCATCACAACTGTGATCAATATTATAAGCAATTTTAAAAGACGGGAGAGACGAAGCACCTACAGACTGCCATTCAACAGGGCGAAGAAGCACTCAGCGTTACACCAAAAAAACCACCCACATTTTGCCAGACGTTTACACGACTGACTATGTGATCTGCCTCAGAGAGGATTTCATTATAGATGGAGACGTCCAACTGCTCGACAGAGCTATCGCCCGGAATTTGGAAATCCTCCAAGACATCCCGAATGAGCATCCTGATTATGCAGGCCTCCTGCATTCTATGGGAGTACTTTTCGCTGCGCGATTTACACATGTGTCACATGATCCAGAAGATATCGAGCGAGGAATTCTCTATGGTCAACAGGCCGTTACTAATACTTCTGATGGTGACGCCTGTGATTCGAACGTATGATGAACCTTGCAAGCTCTTTGGGAGAAAGATTCATGAGAAAGATTCATCCAGTGTATCTCCAATCGATAGTCACTTCTCCGTCACAATGCTAGAAAAGCCAACCAAGTCGCAAGTCCTGGACGAATTCAAAGATGTGAGGATCTGCCACTTCGTATGCCACGGTGTGGCAAGTGCAGAGTTTCCCGAGTGGGGTGCGCTCATTGTAGGGAACTCTATGCAAGAGGAGTTGAGAATCGAAGACCTTGATCTTGTTCACAATGACCAGGCTCAAATTACCTATCTATCTGCCTGCTCAACGGCAGAAATTAAACAGGCCCCCCTCGTCGACGAAAACATCCACCTCGCAAGTTCATTCCTACTGTCTGGGTTCCCTCATGTAGTTGCATCTTAGTGGAAAGCGCATGACGGAGCAGCTGTGGCGATTGCGAGAGAACTTTTACAAATGTGTGTTCGAAAGAGGGGAATTTGATGATGACGAAGTGGCTGATTCCTTGCACCGTGCAGGCTTTGAATATAGGAGCCAGAATGGCAATATTGATAACATCGCGAAGTGGGCGACATTCGTGCACTTTGGTCCCTGATTATTATCATTGCCACGAAGACATTCTTGAGAGAGGACGAAGGAAGCAAGCAATAATAGGAGGCAATGGGGTTAAATTGAAACGTCAATATATTGTTTTTCTCACCACACAATGCTCATATGTCCTCGACGACTCGATCATTGCGTCTAGACAGGCTGACGATATCTCCATGGAAGCGGTTTGAACCTCAAATCGGTTCAATATCCGGAGTCATCCTCATATATTGATCCGGAGCCTATCTGGGCATCTATTGGTCGTGCACTCCCGGAGATTATTACCGAGAAGAAGAAATCGGCCTAATTAGGTGATTATATAGGTTTATAGATTTCTTTAAATTAAAATTTATAACTAGAAATTAATTAGATTTATCCTGTGAACTTATAAAGAATATAAAAAGCATCTAGGAAGACTGAATAGATGAGTTTTTTTGCATTAGAATTGTAAGCACTGTTCCTATATCCTATAAGGCCTAGTGCCCTCGGGTATAAGAGATTCCGCTGTTGTTGGTTGACGCGTGGTGGGCTTGAACAGGCAGAAGCCGACATAAGGCTGCCGTTGGGCTGTCGACTTGATAAACCCCTCACCTACATGTTTTCTAAAGCGCTTGCGTCTCTAAACTAGCGACACGAAGATATGGATCTACGAACGCAATCGCCATGCGACCTGTGTCTAGGTATCATTCGGCACATCACCGATTCAAGCGGGCCACATTGGCAGGCCCAACAACTTGAGTGGCACCAAGATATTCACCAGCTTCAAAGTTCAGCGCAGTCTTGTCCCCTCTGCTCCAGTCTTTTGGATCTATCGTTAACACAGAGCTATTCCATGACCATGACACGACTTGAGGGTGCCACCCTACGTTCACCTCCCCAGCTTGAATTAGAGGTTGCAAGCGCAAAGAAAGCCGAGAAGATAACCTGGGCAACCTTGCGCGCAACTTTGAATGTCGAGCAACTCGGATTGAGCTACATACGAGTGGATACGATTGGGGTCTCGTGCCAGCCTGAACGCGAAGGTAACTGCATTCAATGAAGATGACGGAACCCTTTCTTGAAAGAGGCTCACTATCTGTCTCTAGGCCTTGAGCATCCTAAGTTTTGGGTGTTCAACAAAATAGATGAGAAGAAAACAGATTCCGAGGATAGAATTGAAACGATAGTGGAATGGCTCCGAGACTGCGAATCGAATCATGAGGCCTGCAACCCGCCCGCAAAGCGGTACCCAAAGCGCTTACTTGACGTCGGAGTCAATGAATCTCTTCGTATCGTGGAGGGGAATCAGATACAGCAGGATAACCAGCCCATTCGATATGCAACCCTGAGTCATTGCTGGGGCCACCATGTGCCTATGCGAACCACGATAAAGACAAAACCTCAGTTTGAGAAGCGCATTTCCGAGGAGCTACTCCCGCGAACCTTTCGAGATGCTATCAGGATTACACGGTCTCTCGATATCCGCTACCTGTGGATTGATTCCCTCTGTATTGTGCAAGATGACCCCGAGGACTGGCAATCTGAGGCACTTCAAATGGGGGACACGTTTTTCGGAAGCACAATCAACATCGCCGCCAGCGACGCTCTAGATAGCGCTGGAGGTTGCTTTCTTGAAAGCAATGACGACACAGGTGCCGCACCAACTAGTTCTTCTGATCCCGGCCAGACCGTCGTTGTCGAAACGTCTGGATTGGCTGCCAAAAGCCATCGCGTTTTTGTTTATCAACACGAAGATCAACCCCTGACCACCATGATCAGGGTTCAGGCCCGAACGGCACGGAATGTTCAAGGCGGGGCACATTTGAGCACTCGAGGGTGGGTGTTGCAAGAGGAGCTTCTCTCCCACCGTATCATACATTGCATGGAGTCAGAGATGCATTGGCAGTGCAGGTGTTTCTACAAAACACAAGCTGGCCAAACTCTGGAGAGTTCGGAGCTGATGGGCGGTGATCGCAATCTCACGCTGGCACCCTCCCAAAGGGAAAAGCGGATCTGGCATGAGTGGATCGAACGGTATTCCAACAGAGACTTTACATTTCCAGCCGACAGATTCGCAGCAATCGCAGGAATTGCAACTTACTACCAGCGAACGACGGGGAATTCGCCGTTATTGGGCTTATGGAAGGAATCTTTTGTTGGAGACCTTCTATGGCTTCGAATAGGATCGACGAAGGGGTCTGGTATTCACAGAATGCCTTCTTGGACGTGGCTGTCTTGCAATGCTCCGGTCTTTTTCGACTTCTGGAGACTCTCCGATGAAGACCTAGAGACAAAAGAGGATCATGTTCTCTTATCGACTTGCAACAATATTTGGAACGGATTGGCTACGGAATCCAGTGTGCAGTCGACATTTCTGGTCATCAATGGTCACCTCAAGGATATCCGCTTTCGAATCGCCCCAGAATCCAAATCCAATCCTCCTTATTTCCACCTGGAGGGAGAGGTATTGGACTCTTCTTTGCCGATGCCATGGTCGTCTATGGGGCAATTTGACGATGAAACCATTTCAAGAGATGCCTTTGCCACTTATACCTGTCTACTCGTACGATCTAGGTTCGATGATCGATCGGGCTTTCACAGAGAAACATTCCTCATCTTAGAGTCGGTGGCAAGCTCTTTGGATGAGATAGGAAACGGCCTTCTCGGCTTTCGTCGCATCGGTATTGGCTCGATTGGGAGCAAAGAGCGGACGTTTATCCTGGGCGAGGAAAAGGAGATGAGACTTTACTAGATTCAAGTATCCAAAGGGCCATGGCTAGTCCTGGATTCATCACGTTGTGTAGCATAATAGCTGGAATTATATTTGCAGCGCTCTCAAACCTATCAACCCCGACCCGTAGAATAGATATAAACTGAAACGTTCGATCACTCTAGAGCGGCAGTATATTACGGCCAAATCTCGTTGAAACTACCACGTGTTAGCTCTCTTATCCATACGACATTATTCATTTCATTAAAAGTGTGGTCGCCGCGTTCTGGCCAGCTGATACGCTCCGTAATCCTGTTCTAGACCAAGAGGCTTCCACACAGGCGCCCAAACTCATCTTCGGCTTAGCTAGAATTGCTTTTTGGACTGTGAATTCAATATATTTGTACTCTACTTGACATAATCAATTGTCTTGTTAATATAGGTCTTATATATGCCCTCCTTCTAAGTAGATCTACAAAGGGATAAAGAGCATGGGCAAGAACTACCGCGCATACTCAAATCAAGCACCCGAATGTTTACATTACTGAAGGATAATTAATCTATAGAACCCGATGGGCCGCACCAACCCTGTCTCAATGTTTCTGAGAGGATTGTTTTACACACCTGCTTCATGCGCACAGCGTTGACCAAAACTGCACAAGAGTCACAAGAGTAACAAGAGTCAGAAAAGTGACACAAATGCGCCACGTCACAATTGTGACACCGAGCGCACAGGTGTGCCTCCCATCACAACTACACCAATGTGAGAGAGTGTCGGCAATCAGCGTTGCTTGGAGGCGGTTGTAGACTTTATTCCCATTGTCTTAGATCTCTTTCATGGATTTCTTTCTTCCCCTAAGAATATACAGTGTACCTATCCGTCTCTTGGTCGTGAAGCTGTAGTATTACCTTTGTTGTCCTTCATCTGAGTTAATAATGAAACTTCTCCACATTGAGCGTAACGTAGTTACGCTACCCGACACAGAACTACCTCCTTGCGCCATTTTATCATACACCAGGGCAGGGTCCCTATGTACCACTCAGGCTCAACTTTCAACCAACTACAAACTCCACGTATGTTCGTCATTCCATGATCATGTCACTCGGGCATATGAGGATACCGTAAGCCGAGGCATCACTTACCTGTGGGTCCAGTCTCTCTGTATCAATGCTTCATCCTCTCCTCAGCCGAGCTGGATGATGGTGTCAGCAGCTCCTTCCGGAGGTTAATCAGATAGTCCGTTTGTCTTGTTTATCTTGCAGATCTCCCAACCGGCGGGCCATCTTTCGATAAGGCCATATGGGCACAATGTGCACACTGGAGACGATCCTGGACACTGTAAGAACTTATTCTTCCCTCGAAAGTTGAGTTCTTTGATAAACAATGGAACTACCGAGCCACTGCACGAGATTCCTACACCTTCACCAGATCAACAACCGATTCTGCGAGCCAGCCATCCGTCTTTCTTTCTGCCCTTGACCACGGAATATGCCCGACCGCGGGCCATTCCAGGTTCCCCCGAGCAGAGCATCGACGCATATCCTTCACGAGACAAGAGTTTCAAGACTTCGCCGCTCCCCTCGCCAAGCACAACCCCCAACTCGGGTACGCCAGTACCGTCGCGCTCTCGAACTCTACGGGAACGAGGCCGTACTCCTGGGAGCCGCCAAAGCTCATCACTTCCGCCAGTGGATACGACACAACGAGTCAATCCACGAATCCTACCGTCTACGCGCCGAAAACGAGGGATTCACCCCAGACCAGGGATTTGTCGAGATCTTGGGCGAGAGGTTCCAAGGCTTCTCTAGAGCTTCTCCTTCTACTTTCAAATGCCACCGGCATCCCCAAAAGGGTACTGCCCCATCTAAATGCGCTGTCTGACGTCTCGCTCGCAGGACGAATGTCTTGGGCTGTGGATGGAATCGCCAGTCGGGAAGAGGACACTACCTACTCTCTGGGTGCCATCGCCGGAGTCACAATACCGGTGCGCTATGGTGAAGGCACCGAGAGGGCCTTTTCGCATCTCCAGGAAGAGATCCTGCACGACACCCGTGACGGTTCCATTTTTGCTCGGCGAAGTGTCCATAACCAGAAGGACCATGGGCTCTTGGCTCGCTCGCCGTCGGAGTTTCGCCACTTCACATTTGCTTCAGGGTCAGTGTGGGAAGCGCCATGGATCTTCGATGACAAGGTCCAGTTCAGCAGCAAGGGCATCCAGGTTCCGTCATGGATTTCCAAGCATGGGTCATGTATTCTACTTGAGATTGGCCGGCGGGTACGGGACAGTGGTTCCAACGACAAGTTCGGCTTCTTCCTCCGAGAGTGGAACGGCATCTATGTCAGAGTGAACCCAAGCTTGGACACAGTCAAGATAGATCATCTTCAATTCAAACTAGATTGCAATGTAAAAGCACATGGAATACATTGTCCCGCAAATTTGAGAAGGGTAGAAGACACGAGGGAATACTGGACGAGTTTCTTCGCGGACTTACGCGCTGTTTGCAGCTGGCGGCGAAGGGGGGTGTGATGATCCTAAACATTTCCAAATGTTTGAGATCGTCACACGCCCCTGCTTCTTGCCAGCAGCACCCACTCCCTAGCAGTCCCTATTGGTCCGTAATAATCTGGTGAACAGCTTGTTGTGGATACTTGCGTGGCGATTTATGCCCAGGCTCAAGCCAAGAAAGCCGCGGAACAATGAAAGCATCGCGGCAGTTTCGAATGGCACGTCGGTGTAAACGCTGCGATACCTGGCTTAGCGACACAATTGTGTGGGCGTGGCGAGTCAAACGACGCTACTGTTCTGAACAATTGTGATAAAAACGGCGACACTTTTGTGAAAAGGCGACTTGAGGAATATAAAATGCGTCTGATGTCTAGTTTTAATAATTGTTTAATTCAGTAACCATTTAAGTCCACAAAATACAATGTCGTCACCTTATCCAACACTTTCAACGCGTCCCACTTCTCGGTACTGCGTAATAAGCGCAATGATGTCGACAATCCAGAAAGCTGAGAATACGTATGGCTCACACAGTCCTCTATCTCTAGTACTTACTGACGATTTTCAGTTTGGTGTCAAGTCCAACCCGAGACCAGCGGTCCCTGAGAAAAGAGCGGCTTCAGGACTGGCTGCGGGACGATGGCCTCGCCGTGCAAGGCAGACTCTTTGTGGGCAGCAGCAGGGCGCAGCAACGCACAGCCACATCCGCAAAGCCCACTAGAATGGGGAGGAATTGGGATGGGAGAAACGACTGGTAAAAATGGTTAGAGAGTGTGTTTAACATGTATCCTATTCTCATCTCCTACCTACATTTGTAGGAGCTGACCTTGTCATGATTGGGAGGATCAATTTGGCGTTCATCTCCAAGCGCTACTACCACTATCGTATTCGTCTTGACTTTCATATCGCCTCAGCTACAACCATGTCCACCCAGAATGCCCATTTAATATAAATTTTCTTTTTTAGTGAGCTTTTTCATATCTGCGCTGTTTGTTTCGTAATCCACCATCCATCATAACTCTGCGTCCAAATGACGATGCCAACTCATGTTTACCAGTGTTCGTCACACTTTTGCGCATTCCAAAGCATTGCAAATGTGGGTTGACGTCACGTTGTAAAATGCCGATTGGAATATTTTCAGTTTTTAGACAGGTGTGATATCGTCAAAGGGGAATTGGTATGCATAGAGTCGTCTCCGGAAAGATGATACACATTTGTGATCCGTCAATACTGACTTGTTGATACACATACCCCCCCCCCCCTCATTGCTGAGATGCAACCCACTCTCTCTATTTCACAATTGTGCAGACTTTCCCTTCCACGTCACCTGTTGAGCAGCAACAACGCCTTGCCTAGGTCAAATCCCTTTGCCTGTTTGTTTGCCTCTTTTACAGACACACGGGATCCGAATCACATTCGTGTTCTGGTATAAATCGCCACTTCAACCTTGCATCCCTACACCCAATGCCGGAGACAAGGGCTTGGCGTTTATTTCAAAATCAAAGGGGTGGAAAGCGATGTCGAGGTCCGACAGAAATATGGGAATTCGGGTTCTGTTCGCAGCTTAGTATCATGGTTTTATATGGAATATTAACAATTGGAGCGCAAAACAGACTCCGCTCATAGCTGCAACACACGTACATAGTCACGCGGTGGCTAGCTACCTTGTGTAAACTCATATGCTCCCGAGCCCTGAGGTGTCCATGTACTCGACCCTGTGTGTCCGCCCTGGCACGACCTCTTGATATAGCCCTTGGGCAGCGAGACTTGGAGGGCTCACCAGGGTCGTGTTAGGGACACTCCCGCCTACTTCATCCCACAGTGTGGCCATGACTGAGAACCCCGCCAGGGACGGTACGGCGTCTGAAGGGGCTTTGCTGTGCATTGGAGGCCACTGTTCGGAGCCTCTGCTGGCGCTGGTGCTGGGCATGGCGCCGAATTGCTCGACCAAAAGCCAGTCTAAAGCCGCCGAGCCCTCGGCTGGCACCTCCAGGGGCGCAATCCGGACTCTCCCAAGGTAAGGTGCCGCAAACTCGAGACCGGAACCCTCTTCAAACACGTGGCATTCCCCTCCCGATGCCCATCCGTCGATGCAAAGCGAGTGCGCGACGCTGTCTGCCGCTCGTGCTTCGGCCTCTTGCAGCCCTTTCAGCACCCGCAGCCCTGTTTCGCCCTGGGAATTGGGCGAGGACCTGACGAGGCCCTCGATGCTCTCAACAGCCATCTGCACCAGCCCCAGGTCCTGCAGGCGCTGGTGCGCGAGCCCGTTGGCGTGGTCAAGGCGATGTCCGTCCAAGTGTGCAAGGAGCAGGGTCGCCGAGGCCGTCAGGCCTTTGAAGTCGACGGCGCGACAGCATGAGGGCACTTGATTGGATTTGCGGTATAGAATGAACCGGGACAGAACGTCTCGGCTCGCCGTCGCGGCGGTGTATATGCTGTGCGCGTCGCTGAATTGCGGCTCTGAACACAGGGTCTGGATGATATACGGCAGATGGATGATGAGGAGCAAGTGGGCATGGTTCACTTGGGCTAGAAGCCTGGGCGTCTCCTCTCTGGACTTTATGGCATCAGTGACTAGGTCGCCTTGATGAGGCGGGAGGCACCATTCCACAGGAAAGAGAGGCGCGATCTTCCGCATCTCTCGGTCTATGCTCCGGGTCTCCTCGAGTTCGCTTCGGAGAGCCTGGATCGGATGGTCCGCGGCGGCGAGGCGTTGATTCCGTGCGATGAGGCGGCCCATGATGACCGTATGCAGCCTCTCCAGCCTCCCCAGCGGCACGTCTGCCGCCATGACATGGGAAGAGACGAAGCTGTCGTCGGCAGTGGCGGACGGGACTCCCAGCATCAGTGACAGGAAACGGTCGCCGTAGTTGAGGCGAAACCAGAGGAACTGCGACTTCGTCAGCGCTTGAGTGTTGTTGGATCCTTGTCTTTCGCCTTCTTTCCTGGACCGAAGGGGCAACTTCATGAGTTGCGCAATGCCAATCGCGCGGCGAAACGCCATCCAGCCGAGCGGCAGGTTCCCGGAGTTGATTTGGTAAAGGCCCTCTAGCATAAGAGTCTCGATGCCGTCGTCCGAAGCGACTAGAGGGTCCTGCGAAGTGACATAGCGGGTGGCCGCGTCAAAGTAACGTCGCGAAGCCTCCCGGGCCGCCCTGAGCAAGCGCGAGCTTCTTGTATCGGATGAGCTATCCTCATGTAATTGCTGTAGGCCGAGCGCGATCTGTATGAACCTCCGAGCTATTAAAATCGGATGCGCGGTTGGCTCTGGAATAGTAAAAGGGTCCGCGGGCTGGTACACGACGGACGACTCTACAAACTCTCGGTACGGCCTCTGTATCATCTGCATGGGGAGGTAAACATATTTCGCCCTACGAAGGATAGCCAGGGCGGAACCGAGGGAAGGCATTAGCGAATGAACATGGTGGCTTATCGAGTGGTAATCCGGCAGTGTCGGTGGCAAGCTCAGCGCTGAACCCGGATCTGCAACGTGTATCCCGCCGCCCGGCTCTATCGGGCTCGGAGGTGAGGGTTCTGAGGCGGTAGGATCTGTAGGGAGGGTGACAGACGGAATTCGGTCGAAGTCTTCGGATTGGAAGAACAGTTCCTCTCGGGCGAGTTGAGGCCTTATCTCCCTTGGCAGTGCTGGGCCTGGCTGGACAGCGCAGGTTGTACCAGATGGGGATCTCTGGTGGAACCTGAACTGGCGTAGAGGGAGAGTAGCTGCTTTCCCTGTTGAAGAAGAAGAAGAACTACGGGAAACCTGGTCAAGAAGCCCGTTGATGAGCCCCTCAACATGCAGGAGACTCTGAGCAACCTTGTGGTATGCCACGTCGGATTGCCCTCTCGTGCCGGCGGGATTGATCTGGAACTCTTGGCTCACGCACTCCGACCCACGGCGCGTGCAGGAGATGCACACCGTGGAGTTCTCGACGAAGGTGCAGCGGACCTTGCGATGCCTGCACTCCCAGCAGCTCGATGTGCCTCTCCTGACTCTCCGCCTCTTCGGGGCCGAGGGCAGCTGTTGGACATTCGATTCGGGCGCAGGGAGGAGGCCCTTGTGAGCAAGATGGGGGCGCAAACGGCTCATAGAATTAGTGCAAACTGCCGGAAGCGCGGATAGTAGAGGGAGTGAGATCAAATTGGGCGGATATTGGAAGTGGGAGGTGTAAGTGAGAGTGAGGCAGCGGTCGGAGCGGAGCGGAGTTGGTCGAGTCTCGGACGAATCCAGCCAATGGCAAGATTTGGGCCGATATGTCCGTTGCCTTGCAAAGCCTCATTTCCTCATCCCTCATCACGACACGCTTCTGAGGGCAGGGAAATGCGACCGCGCGGATGGGGACTCCATGGTTCCGTATATAAGCAGCATCTTGCCTGCCTAGGTACTTTTGTTGGACGCGGACAGAGGGCACCACGATAAATCACATATCCGAATTAACCAACCACTAACACAACCGCAAATATGGGTGGCATGGCCAACATCATGCGTTCGCAGTTTGTATCGCTTCCCTATCCGACCAAGAAATTCACCGGCCAGACCATCCTGGTGACGGGATCCAATGTCGGCCTCGGCCTCGAAGCCGCTCGGCATTTCGTGCAGCTAGACGCTGCCCGCGTCATCCTCGCCGTGCGAACCATCAACAAGGGCAAGGCCGCGGCAGCCTCCATCGAGGAGACAACTGGCCGCAAAGGCGTCGTCGAGGTGTGGGAGCTTGACCTGTGCAGGTACGACTCGGTCAAACTGTTCGCCAGCCGCGTCGACACGGTGAGCCGGCTAGACGTCGTCTTGGCCAACGCCGGCATCATGGCCAAAGCCTTCAAGAGGGTCGAGGATAACGAGAGCCAGATTACCGTCAATGTTGTCAGCACCATGCTTCTCGGCATCATGGTGCTGCCCAAGCTGAGGGCCTCGGCGCTGGAGCACGGCAAGCACGGCGTGCTATCCTTTACTGGCTCGTTTGTGCACCATGTCACCGAGTTCCCAGAGCGCAACGCTCCCAACATCTTCGAAGAGCTAGCAAACGAAGCCAAGGCGAGGATGGCTGACCGGTAAGCACACACATTGGTACCCCTAGATACAGAGCCAACGGTTGACGGTGAGTGCTAGGTATAATGTCTCCAAAATGATACAGCTTCTCGCAGTCCGCGAACTCGCGAACAAGGTGACTGAGTCAAGTAAAGCTGGTCAAGTGGTTGTCTCCATCCTCAACCCGGGCTGGGTGAGGACCAACATGGGCGCCGGCGAAAAGGCGGGACTATTCGCGGCCTTTGGCCGGAGGTTCATTGCTAGAGATGCCGAGGTGGGCAGCCGGACCCTGGTCCATGCTGCCGAGGGAGCCCCGGAGACTCATGGGCAGTATCTTTCCGACTGCAAGCTTGGAGAGTAAGTGAATGAGCTCCCATCTTACCTAGGAGGCTATCCCATCTATTAGTAGCCCTTGGTCAGCTGACATGAAGACCAAACAGAGTGTCCAGCTTCGTTTCAAGCAGCGAAGGTGCCACCTCGCAGAAGAAGATCTGGACAGAGCTTTCCGTCATCCTGGAGCGGATAAATCGGGGCATCATGTCGACCATCTAGACTGTCAAGCCCGTAAAATCGAAGCAATAAATTGCTGAATATTCCAGAAACGGGTGCTCTGTTGTCTAAGGATCAATTTGATCCTGAATGCATCTTCCACTTTGTCGATCATTAGTCTATATCTATTCAGTTTCCAAGGCATCAAACATCAAGTAGGTCACACAAGCTTGTCCTTGATTCTGTTTTAAATCCCTTCGTAAGCTTTCTCAAGCGTCTCGAGGCTCCGCTTCGTGACTCTATCTTCAGGTTCGAGCTGACGCGGGATAAGACTTGACCACAAGTAAGTTCGCTTTGGTGCGTCTAGGAGCTGTTTCTCCAGCCACGCTCTCTCAAAATCGTCCAGTTGTCGATTAGCCGCAGCTTCTTCCACTCTACCGATGATATAAGCGTTTATTTCAGACTCGGTTAACTAGCTTTCATCGCCGGCAATGCGGAGCTCCGGGAAATCCGACGCGATCCATCCAAAACCACGCTTGATATCGAGCTCCTGATGACTAGTAACGACAAACGTCAACTTTTGTAGGTTTCTACTGCTGGCTGAGATCTTCGCATGAAAACCCTTCAACTTTTTCACGAGCGTCAATTTGCCTGCTTTGTAGCACTAGCCCAGAGCATCGAGGACAAATATGATTTCTCCGGTTCGTGGGTTTCTCACAACATCCATGAGAATGTCCCACAAGTCGCTAAATGAGCCAAGCAACTTGGTCTGATCCTTCTTTTCCACTCTCTCGAAAAGAATGTGGGAATAGTTCCGTCCTATGGAAGAAAATTTGGTGAAGCAAAGCCGGCATGGCGTCCGATAACCTGTTTAGTCGATGACCTTCGTCCTTGAAAAAGAAATAGTCCATGTTTTACTTCACTCGTCCGTCAGGTCGACGATGGACCGCAAATAATTAATTCCAATACGCCTGCATATAGTCGAAATCCCCCAAGATTTATCCTGATATATGTACCTTACAATCTGAAATCCAATTCATGTGTGGGCGACGGCCATACAAGATTGCCACCCGTAGTTAAAACCCCAGGGCCTGATTGCCCGCCGTACCCAAACCCCCCAGGCGAGCCGCTCATCAAGCTACCCGCTGGCGACGACATCCTCATCTTCACATCAACTTGCAGATCACCGTGCGACATCAGGTACTCGGCGCTTTCGAGGGCCCTGTCGTACTCTACCCGGTCCATGCCGCTCTTTTGGTGAAAGATGAAGTGCTCCAGGCATTCCTCCCACGCGGAGAATCGCTTGATATTGGCTTCGTGGTCGCAGGTGCCCGGCAGGTTTGGCAACCTCCCGTGGTGGTGGTTCCGCAAGTGGTTTTCTAGCGTCTTCCCAGATCCGTACATTCGGCCACAGCTCTGGTGAAAGCAAAAGAATGGCTTCTCCGGCTCGCCATGGGATGGCGGTGACCGCTTACGTTTAGAGCCCACGGGGGGAGGCTCGGATTCTGCGAGTGACGGTCGTTCACGACTAGTAGCCCGTGACTGTACGCCTGACTGCCCACTACCTTGGCCCTTCAACTGCGCTGTCGTGTCTTCCGTCGGCCTAATATTTGTTCTTGTCACTGAATCACCATCATCTTCGTCGATCGGTTCTGGTGGAGAGTCGAAATTATTGTCCCTACACAAGGAGGAAGCATACCTTGGCCATAGAGGTCAGCATGCATTGACTTGGTGCATTTAGTCATTCGTATTCTTACCATACCAGCCTCGGACCCAAGGCATCCCAGTTATCGTATTCTCTCAGCCGGGAAAATGCCGTTTTGAGTTCTTGAAGGATTTCTCGTTGGGTTGGGGAGATTGCTATCGGCTCTTGGGAACCGAGAAAAGCCTCCAGAGACGTCGGGGCCGGTTGTCGGCCTCGCGTGGGAGTAAAGACCGGAAGGCACTTCAAAAGCCGGTCTAGATTTCCCTGGACGGCGTCGAGCTTGGCCGAAATTTCATGCACTCCATGATCTAACTTGGGCGGATCTCGATAGCGACACTCGAGCATCTTTTCCTTACAACCTTTACAGGGCTTCTGTTCATCACACTTTGCCTTTAGCTGGCGACAATTGTCGCATGCTTGCGATGCTCTGAAAGCCTTTTTTTTCTGGCGAGGATAGGTGTTGTAATTGAAGCCAGTTGACGGAACTGGAGCTTGAGGCGGGACACCGAGCGGACTGTAGCTATGGGGCGGCTGTGGGCCATAGGGCTGAGGTGGCCCATAGGGTTGAGGTGGCCCATAGGGGACAGGCGGGCCGTTTAGCAAGAGCGGATCCGGTCCTGGAAAGGTCTTGTCTTGCAATACAGGATCCGATTCCTTGTCATGACTGTCGTCGGTCGGTATCGTGGCAGGATTATCGGGAAGGGTCGGCGTGGGAGGATTGTCTGTAGGGTTCGACATGAGGGAAGTGGAGAAGCCGGAGTCTAACAAAACGCGTTAGTTGATGGTGGATTCGATTCTCCCAACATTCCATTGTCAGGATACAGAAGACAGCTCACCCAGTTCTGCAACGCTTCGAGAGACAATCGTACCGCGAGACACCCCTTATTTCTCGGTCAACAAATCGTGGTGAGGCTGAGCCTCAGCTTCAGTATCAGGCTAGACTGGCTGACGTAACCCGACAATTGTATTCACAGCACCTGATTGGCGAAGAGCCCATAGTGCAGTGTCCGGGCTGGGTTTTTAGTAGTTTTGGGGAGTTTGGGAGAGTTTGGGGGGGTTTTGAAAAGCTGCAAGCTATCTCGTAGATTTCTGTAGTTTTTCAAGAAAAGCTACCAATGCTTCAGATCAATGTTCAGAAAAACAGAAACAAACAAAGAAATAGACCCTTGTTTTCGTAAATTCTACATTACAAGATGAATTCAAGAAGTCCTCCTTCGATATCGAATACTAATTATTGGTGCACCCTAAATGTACATTTCCTGACTTTCTATTTAATACCATTTTACCCCGATGTAAATCATCATGGATGCCAACACCAATTATTTGAGCATCCAATATATATACGGAGCCTGGCCCCCCAATACCTTCTTGGCTTTCAGTTTTGAATACACAATCCCATCGCAATGAATATCGACTTTTCCGGCCGAGGGGCCATCGCGCTGCTCGAATTGCTTGTCTCTATGCATCTCCTCCCGGCCATGGTCGTAAGTGGCATTCAATTGCTGTCGCCATTCTAGTCACTTACATACCAATGTCAGCATATTGAAACAGCCACAACTCTGTCCATCGCTGTGTCTCTCATCGCGACCGTTATCCAGACCTGGGCCCTAGCCTTGCAGCGAGATGAACAGCAGGAGGCTACAGCAGGCGATGCTAACCACCTGTCTGCAATTCAATCCACCATGATGCAATACTTGGGCCTATACTTGAGTGTGATATCTACAACACGAAGTGGATTGTACGGCAGCCCAGGTCGGCCGTCGACATTTTGGGTTGGTGCTGGGATTTTGTTCCCCCTTGTTGCTGTGGTCATCTACCCAAGTCATAGCCTCCTCACCCAGCTATTCCTCTTCTTTGGCGCAGTTGCTAGCAACCTCGTGTGCGTGCGTTTGCTGCAGAGGGAGCTAGAAAATGAAATTGTGTAATGTTACATGCGAGAGCCGTGAATTGGACGAAGATGGCCGTGGCCGTATGCTGTTTAGCGGCCGGAACGACGAGCGGCTTAAGCGGTTGAGGGGCAATATGGCGACCAGACAAGCACAGCACTCGATTTCAACTCACGGCGTGGACTCCTGCCAGTGCCCATCTCTTGATTCTTGATGACACATTTAGAAAAAATAGACCATAAGATTACTCGGTTGATTAGGCGCAGTTCATATATATTATTCTTCATCCCTCTTGGCTCTATGGTACTTATTGCTTCTTCTTCTCTCCCGCATCCTTGGCACGCTGTTTCCTCCTCTTGATCCAGTTCTTCAACTCGTTAATCAACCCCATGACCAGGGGCACACCCACGGGCCCCAGCAGGGGCAGGTAGACGGCAATCTTGTGCTCATCAGGAAAGTATAGCTGGCCGACCATGCTCTTTTCGAAAAAGGCGCGCTCGGCCTCCTCCTCGGCGATGCGCGCGTGGTACAAGCCCTCGGGTCCGCCCAGACTGCCGCAGGCCTGCTGCAGGTGGTCTATGGTGGAGGCGACGCCGTCGGCGACGCTGCGGGGGATGGAGATGGAGGGGAGGGCGAGGGAGAGGCGGGCGAGGGAGCCGAGGGTGGACGAGGCCCGCAGGATAAGGTCGGCGGAGCGGATTCGGGAGAGGGTGGAGAGGCGGAGAAGGAGGGATCCCGACTCGGGAGTACCAAGCAGCGACAGTAGATGGCCGTTGAAGGTGAGCATGGCCTGTCGGAGTGTTTCGCTAGACACGTGTGTGGTGGTGTCTGGGAGCGACAGCAAATATACGGTGCCCCACTGCGGAATCATCCACGACTGCGCTGTCTCGGTCTCAGAGTCCAGGCCAATGTTCTGGTCGCCAATGTAGATGACAAAGTTGACAGTCGGGGCCCCTCCAATCGAGGGCGAGAGCGGCCACTCGGCGGCGTTGATAAAGGACGCCAGATCGGCCTTGGTCAGGACTTCTGACTGGGCACCGGGGGTCGCATAGAGCTGGACCTGGGTGTCGATGGTAAAGTTGTGAATCGGGCCCAACACATCGAGCATGGGCTTCATGTACTCATCAATGGCCGTCTCAATGTCCCAGGTATTGGGGATGGCGCCGGCCGTGAAGAGGGAAAAGGTCAAGTGGTATGTGGGCGCGTATCGGAGCGATCGGGTGGTGCGCTTGGCGAGCAGCTCGGCAGCCTCGGGGCTGATGCTCTGGGGCCGGGCATCGGGACTGGACGAGGTGGAGAGGAGGTAGGAGATGGTGGACTGCTCCTCGGAGAAGGTGGATTGGAGCTCCTTGGCGATATAGGTAGCGAGGGCTGATGAGGATGACGATGGAGAGGGGATGGCGTTGGGCGGGTAGACGATGTCGAGGACGGCGGAACGGGGGTTGAGAGACGCTGTATTGGTCTCGCCGGGAGTGAGCTGGATCGTCAAGGCGACCTGGGAGTTGTCGGCGATGGGAGCAGCGTTCTTGGGGGCCAATTCTAGGCGCAGATGGTGGCCAGAGAAGTCGTTGTGGTCATCGAGGGCGTGCTGGGTCAAGCGCACAAGGTTCTGGGCCTCGTTCTCCTGGAGGGAATCGGCCTGGATGGAGATTTGAAGGGGAAAGACGGGTCGACAAGCCTAAACGGACAATGGGTCAGCATCATGTGTAACAAGACGACAGCGCAATGGGCTTTGCGACGGAGTCTCGTACCTTGCCCTCAGCCCATTCGAGCATGCCATCGAGGGGCAGGTTTGCGCGGTAGATGGTAGTCGTCTTCCACCAGATCGGCAAGCCCAGAAACACCACGACGAGCCAAAACGACAGGACGATGTACGAGCGGCGCGTGATATCCGACTCCTTCTCGGGAGGCGGCAGCTTGAGGTCGGCGCTGGCGTCAGCGGGGGTCTCGACGGCGGGAGAAGACGGGGCCGGCGCCGAGGGCGAAGCGGAGCCAGACGCCATGATGCCGATTCCGGGGAAAGAAGGACGAGAAAATAAGGCGAAAAGGAGAGGCGAGAGGCGGGCGGAACACGGCGATGGCTTCGTGGCGCGCTCTACTCCTGAACGAGCTCCCGTCCCGATTTGGCCGTTTGGCGGCGTGCTCAGACACGATGTCACGATGTCACGTGCGGCAGTCGGGACGTCGGCGATGAGAAGCGCCGACTTGCCGATGGGTGGCCCGATTAGGAAATATGGACATGGCCGATCCGAGAGAGGGCATGCAAACTAGCATGGAACATGGGATGTAGCTAGAGCGATAGTGTGGAAGGCTAGAAGGGCATTGGAGCGTCGGGACGTTGTGCGACCCCATGGGGAATCGAGATGGTGGCCAGGGGAGAGTGGGATCATGGATGGGTGTCGCTGATGGAACCTGGTGATGTGGTGGCTTGGATTAGAGAGACATGGAGCTTCGCACCACATGGCATCATGTTGAGTGAAGGGTGATGGAGTCATTCCGAAAGAAGAATAGCCAGGTCAAGACGGAATTGATAGGCTTCAGCAACGCATTCGGAGTACAGCAAAGACGAAGATCCCATCCCCATGAGTGTGACTGATCGTCCAGTTAGTGTAAGCCGTCAGCACCCAGATTAGACTGACAGACATGGCTCCAACAACTCCACGTCCGCCAAGCCTCACGTCTATATTTCGCCCTCTAACCCCCTCCGCAACAATTCCCAGACTCGGACATTTCCCTTCCCCTCTTTGTCTCTTACACCTCACACACACACGCGCCGCATGCCTGCCGTGCTTCCCCAGATCGCACGCAACTCCCCCGCCATCCCGGCTATGCGCCCCAGCCTTCCCCCCCTCTTACGCCGAACCGCATGCCCAAACGAGCCGTGGCGCTGGGGCGTATAGCACGACGCAGGGTGACGTGCCGAGGCATCGCGATGGGTTGTGAATGAGGACAGACGACGACGACGCGATCTCGCTTCCCCGGAGCGGAGCGAACCCCTCCTTTGCTGTGTGCCGTTTGCCGTCTCGCTAGATGCCCGCGGTTGGTGTGTATCTGTACTGCGCCCTGCTGGATTTGGCTTGATTTGAGTCAACGCGGTGCGGATGCAGGCTGGCTGCAGTGCGAGCATGTGCTGGGCCGAGTCCGCGTGTGTGCCACGATGAAGAGGAGACACAGATGAGGAAGCTGGAACGGACGATGCGGACAAACAGACACACCGGGATTGAAGCAGACAAACGCCCAGTTAAATACTGGGCGAGCCCCTGCTTGTTTTCTGGTTGTTGAAGCAGACTTGAGCTACTTCAGCTACTGTGGAGCTCTCCATCGTCATCCACTTTAGTGTCACTATCGATAGTCGTGTATCAGTCCACCAGCGAGCGACCCACGTCACCACAGCCGCAGCCCCCGAGCTTCTTTGTTCGTCTCTCTTCTCCTGCTCTCGCCCTCAGCAGGTCGGCGACGGCCACTCAGAACACTGTCACAACCATGCCTCGTCCGTATATTTCCCTCTACCGTCGCTGCTCTCGCTAACACTCTCAGTCCCCCTCGCCATCACGGCGCCCGCCATCGCCGCCACCGTCGCCTACCTCAACGCCCGCTCCTCGGCCTGGTACGACCTCCTCCTGCTGCGATGCGCCCTCACCGGCGCCGGGCGCATGTACTACCGCGAGTACGTCGACCGGCTGAACCTGTTCTACGCGCTCGAGGCCGTGGCGACGAGCTCCAGCACCGCCGACCGCGCCCTGCTCATCTTCGAGGGCGCGCGCTACACGTACGCCGAAGCCTACGACCGCATCCTGCGCTACGGCCGCTGGCTGCGCAGCGATTTAGGCGTCAAGCCCAAGGACGTCGTCGCCATTGACTACCAGAACTCGGATCACTTCGTCTTCCTGTGGTGGGGGCTCTGGAGCATCGGCGCGAAGCCGGCCTTTATCAACTACAACCTCGTGGGCGCCTCGCTCGTCCACTGCCTCAACGCCGCCACCACGCGCCTGTGCATCGTGGATCCCAGTGTTGCTGTGAATGTGACGCCAGATGTCCGCGACCAGCTGCCCGATATTCGCTTCGTCATCTTGACCCCCGACGTCAAGACGCAGATTCTCGCCCATGAACCCGTCCGCGCCCCCGACTCCGACCGTTCCGAGAGCAGTCTGTCCAACATGTCCATCCTGATTTACACCTCGGGCACTACTGGAATGCCCAAGCCTGCTATTGTGTCCTGGGGGAAGCTCATTGTAGGCGGGACCGTCGCCGAGAAGTTGCAAGCGCGAGGTGACGGCGACGTCATGTACACGGTAGGATCCCAAGCCGATTGACTTATAACCCTGCTCACATATTTAGCCCATGCCTCTATATCACTCCTCCGCCGCCATGCTCGCCTTTTGCACCACCGTCCTCGGCAGCTCGACCATCGCCATCGGCCGCAAGTTCTCAGCAACGACCTTCTGGAAGGAAGTCCGCGAATCCGGCGCCACCAGCATCCAGTACGTCGGCGAGACGCTGCGCTACCTGCTCGCCGCGCCGCCACAATACGACCCGGAAACAGGCGAGTGCCTCGACCGCAAGCACAAAGTTCGCCTGGCCTTTGGCAATGGCCTTCGCCCAGACATCTGGAACGAGTTCAAGGACCGCTTCGGCATCGAGGGCATCTGCGAGTTCTACGCCGCCACCGAGGGCACGCTCGGCACGTGGAACCTGTCCAAGAACGACCTGACCGCTGGGGCCATCGGGCGCAACGGCTGGATCTACAACATCGTCATGAGCTTCAACCTCGCCGTGGTCGAGGTCGACTGGGACACTGACATGCCGCTCCGCGACCCGCGCTCCGGCCGCTGCCGCAAGGCCCGCAGCGGCGAGCCCGGCGAGATGCTCTTCCAGCTCCCGTCCAAGAACCCCTTCAAGCGCTTCCAGGGCTACTACAACAATCCGGCGGCTACCGAGTCCAAGGTGGTGCGCGACGTGTTCCGCGTTGGTGATATATGGTTCCGCACCGGCGACGTGGTGCGCTGGGACTCGGACGGCCGCGTCTTCTTCCACGACCGCATCGGCGACACGTTCCGCTGGAAGTCGGAGAACGTGTCGACGGCCGAGGTCAGCCACGCGCTGGGCCTGCACGAAGCCATCAAGGAGGCCAACGTCTACGGCGTTGAGCTGCCACACCACGACGGCCGTGCCGGTTGCGCCGCCGTGTTTCTCGACGGTGAGCTTCGTGACGAGACGCTGCGTAGTATCGCCGCCCACGTACGTGACTCCCTACCTAAATACGCTCGTCCCATCTTCCTGCGCGTCATGAGCGAGATGGGCGGTGGGCAGATTACCGGCACCAATAAGCAGCAGAAGACGACTCTCCGCGCTGCCGGTGTTAAGCCCTCAGCCAGCGATGACGATAGCATGGGCACCGTGTATTGGCTCAGCAATGATACCTACGTGCGCTTTGGTGAAGACGACTGGCGCGCGCTCGAGGCTGGCCGGGTTAAGCTGTAACGTAATAATGACTTCTACACCTACGACTGTATATAAAACCCTTCTTGTAAATCCTTGGCTAGTTTGAAAGCCACTATCCAACATACCTACTAATGCATCTGAATATGCATTAACAACATATTGATTGCCTGAAAGAGGCAGTAGCTCTATAGTACGCATCGCATCACAGCGTCTCATTCAAGTTCAGTGATAACGATGGTACATGCCCGGAAAAGTTCGCAAAGCAAATGTGTCAAGACTGCCAACATCTATTATACGACCCAACTACTGCACCGGTTTGGAAAAGCCCAATGAGACCAGGCTGCGCGGCCACATGGCTTTCTGCAATGCTCAGCTCTGAACTCTCGGTCAGATCCTATACATCATTAGTCAAACCCGCCGGGCAATGCAGTGCTGTAAGCGGAAGTCACACACAGCGGCGTCATTATACGGCTACCAGTAACAGCCGTAGGGAACAGCGAAAGCTTCAGGGCCATAGCAGCCTAGTTACATCAGTTGTATTCTCGGCGAATGGCCAGAGGACATTGTCTATAGGTAAAGGGCCCGTAAAGGTAACTGGTCTATGATTTCCACCTCAACAATTTATTTGGCTGAAAACCTGCTGTTCTTTCTCAATCGCTTTCCAAAAACATAAAAGATATAAGGAAAGCTAAATGTATTGTACCGTCAGTATCAGCATTCTGAGCCTTGTACAATGTATCCAGGAACACTTACGGCGACATTGCCAGAGCCAAAAATGCCAATACAGACGTAGCCCATTGAAATCCTATGCCTAGAGCCATTGTCAGGTTATTGGTCTACCGAAGGTAACAGCTTGGAGGGCAAGACAGTTGAGATTTCGGCTTGCCTTGGTACAATTGGTATCCAAATAATGGGAAAGCTGCAGCAAAGCTCGATCGGACGAAACTGTTTGCTGCCAGAGCTATCAAACCAATAGTTATAAGCTGTGTTGGCATGGAGCATAACGCAAAAGAAGCTTACCAGAAGCAGCATACATCGGATACTAGATTCAAAGTCAGGAATAGTAAACCAGAATGAAATGAACACATACACATTCCACAAGAAATGTAAAAATTGCAGAGTATACTAAAATGATTCTTTTGCGCGTGGTGAACAGATGGAGTGGTTAGTTCATGATGGTTTCCGCGTTGTTTGCCATGTGCAGCAGTCAGTATTACGTACCCAAAGCTAACCTATAAGTTAGTAATTATCTGCACTGATGTCTTGAATAACTCACCCGAAAAAAGAGGAAAAGATGATTGGAACTAAATTCTGTGAGAATGGTTCTTTAAACTAAATGTGATGGCGCATCGATGCAGTCAAGAATGACTCGTGCTTCACATACCAATCCAGTGTATCTGTCAAATATGCCTTAGACTTGCCAAGAAATACCAGCTTGAAATATAGCACATACTGATGGATAAGTTGTCCAGCCAAACCCTGAAATGTGTTAGTATTCCTCCAACAATCTTAGGTGCATTGACAGACCAAACATTGCAACAGGGATGATGACTGAGCCCACAATAGAGGGGACAAGTCGAAATTCCGGGTCCGCACGACTATCAACCTCGTCGCTATCTCGGTTTCGGCGTCGAACTAAACGTTGGTAATTGTTCCTCCAAATTGGATCACTGATTATGCCAAAGACCATTCCGACTAACAATCCCAGGAATGACAGCCCACTTTGAGACAGTGTGAAATTATGAGAGGTTGAAAAGATTAGCGGAAACGCACCAAAGAAGAGATACAATATACCAAGCAGGATTGCTGACAGGATGCAAAGATTTAGGCACTACACACAAGCCTTAGCAACGCACCATAAAGCTGATCAAGCTCAGCACGTTACCATTGGTTCGAAGATGAGAAGTTGGAACGGCCTTTTACATGAGTCGAAAACTGCATGTGCGATCCTCTTAGGATCTGGCTCCATTGGTGCCTTCCATCTGTTGTCGCCAGTTTCAAGGCGGATTCTTCGCGCTTTCTGGCATAGCAATATAGGATGGTATGTTTCTGGTACAAATACCAAGATCAAGAACAACTCTATCCCACCCCAGATGAGGAGGAGGTAAAAGGACCTGACTGTCTTTAATATCATTTTGACTGCACAAAACAGGGGCTCTCCTTACCACCGCCAGGGGCAATATTGGTTGATAAACCCACCAATCAATGGGCCAAGTTCGGGTCTATTGCGATGTTAGAGACAATAATGAATGATGTGGAATCTAGATTAGATGCTGTCTTCGTTCCATTGCTTGCGTCGAGTGTATACGTTACATACCCAAGAAAAGGGGCAGCCTGATAAAGATGTTAGTCACACGAAAACGTTTCAAGCACGTTAAACCGCACAGTGTAGACCATCATAGGTGCTGAAAGCTCGTGGCCTGAGAAAAGATCGCTAACCGTACCGCCTGCAACGCTCAGGAAAGCGCTGCCAGCGAAGCCGTCGAAAAACCGGCCAACGAGCATCGTCGGCATGTTTTGCGCGAGAGCACAAGGTAAGAGCCTGATCAGGGCCGTTAGTAGGATTCATCGGAAATACGGACTTGGACTGACCAAACAACAAAGAGAGAGAACGAGTAAACATAGATGGGTCTTCGCCCATAAAACTATAACTTGGTTAACAATAAATGCGTAAGAAGGTTTTCCCTGGTGTTAAAGACTCTCACCTCTGATAGAGGAGCCAAAATCATGGGACCTGGCGTTTCCAGACCCGATTAGCCAACTTGTATTGCCTCGGCCATATTCTTCATGATCTTACCGAGACCCAGGCCGAAGACAAACAGCGAGAGACCTAGTGTGGCAACCTGTCTCGAGCAGCCAAATTCAATCTGTAAGTTCTCTTGTGCACTGGCGTAGAGCGATGATGTGCAAGCCCTGCTCAATGTTAATGCGATAAGCGGTTGCCCATGGCTGGGGTACTTGCACACATAGGGATCCCGAGGACACAATCGCCACAATTAACCAGCGGCGTGCTTTGCTCATCGTCATCGGGTTCGCCGGCTTCTGGTCGCCTTGCTCCCACGACACAGTGTGGGCTTCTGAGGCGGTCATGGTCCCTCCGGCCGGATATTTCGGTTCACAAAGTGCCTCTTGATACAAATCCGATGACAATAAGGTACCTGCATTCAAGGAATGCCTGTGGGAATATGCGTTCGGATGAATGAATCGTGGTTAGTAAAGGTAGGACTGTATTTATTTTATAGCGCTGGGAGTTGAGTTGAGGGGAATCTACGACGAATAGCACCGGCAACGGAGAAATGAGATAACAGAGCCTCGACGACTAGGTATCGCGATTGAGTCATCGCGTTGAATTCACAGGTGGGCCCACTGCGTTATTTCTCCTCAAAGACGCCATGAGAAGGGCATTCTGGACGAGAATGCTCAATGTTCGGACCGAACGTTGGGTGTAATTGCTCTGGCCCGATTCGCTACTCGCTTGCAGAAAACGGTCCACTCTAATTACTATCTGCGCAGCCAAGTCATGGGTTCTTCGAAAACTCCGATTGATCACTTAATTTTGCACCTCTGTTCGTTGTTGGTCACCCCTCTATTAGGAGCAGTCTCGCATCGCCGGGTAAGGCGGAGCCAGTACTGTTCCATCGTCAGCAAATCGGAGGACGCGCCTGTCTCCGATGCCGATGCCGATGCCGATGCTTCCCCTTACCAGCCGAATGAGCAGACATTTAAGAATCCGCAAGATAACCCAGGTGCTCAGCAACAAATGATACTCTGCCATCAACATAGTCACCTCATTTCGTATTTTGACAACGCAAACAAACATGGATCCACAGCTGCGGGATGTTCGGATTGTCGACTCGACAGGCTACTCGTATGTATACGAGCAACATGTCACAGTCCCGCTGAAATCCGGTGGAGTGATTCGTTGCAATGTTTATCGACCACGAGAGTCCGAGAATGGGCAAAAATATCCAGTCATCGCCACTCTTGGGCCATATGGAAAGGATGTTCCTTATAAAGTGTATGTCAGCTTGCTGCATCCAAACCTTTTCACTAACATGTTGTCAATAGGTTTAATCCAAACAGCTTTGCAGAAATTGACCCAGCTCATCAAACCGAGCATTCTGCGTGGGAAACCCCTACGCCAGATTATTGGACTGGCCACGGCTATGTCGTCGTACGAGGCGACGAACCTGGTATCGGGCAGTCTCCAGGGCCTCTGAACGTCCTATCCTCGTCCACGGTTCAAGCCTTCTGTGATATGATAGAGTGGGCCTCTGAGCAATCTTGGTCAAATGGAAGGGTCGGTTTGCTGGGTGTCAGCTATTATGCCGCCATGCAATGGCCGGTTGCAGCGCGGAACCCCAAAGGATTGGCAGCCTGCATCCCTTGGGAAGGATTTTCGGACAAATACGATGAATCAACCCGTCACGGCGGCATCCTTTCCAACACCTTCTTCACGGGGTGGTTTCATCGTCAGGTCGCCCCAAACCAGTATGGACTCCCTGGGAGGGCAGCACGGAATTGGTGTCCCGATTCCATCGAGGGTGATGTGCACGAGGATGATCTAGCGACCAATCGAGTCACGGATCCAGCTCAGTTACACCAACACAGATACAGAGATGACCCGCTCTTCGCGGAAACCACCTTCAACTTTGAAGATATCAAAGTTCCGATACTCAGCGTGGCGAACTGGGGCGGCGTCATGTTGCATCTCCGGGGGAATGTTCGAGGATATATGTTGGCAGGCTCTGAGCTCAAATACCTTCGGTTCATTACTGGTCGCCACGACTTACCTTTCTACTATCGCGAAGAAGTTGAAGTGCAACGAAGCTTCTTGGATGCTTTTTTGAAAGATCAAGACAGGGTCGGATGGGCGACAAAGGGAGCCATCCCACCAGTTGACTTGGTTGTGCGAAAGGGAAACGTAGGGTTCAATGACCCATCCGCCGAGCAGAGGTTTTTGCGAAGACAGGAGAGCGATTGGCCGTTGGGAAGAACTAAGTACACAGCCATGTTCCTCACTACCAACAAGGAGCTGCAATTTACGAAGCCGGAATATACTCAAGCAACAAACGCAAGCTATGCGGCATTCAGCAATGAGACCGATTCGACCATCATCTCTTTCCAATCACAGCCATTTGAGGAGGAAACAGAGATTACCGGTCATATTACGGCACATCTCAACATCTCTACTGGTCAGGATGGCTGTGGAAACACCCCGAGCGATATGGATTTGTTTTTGAGTCTCCGCCATATTTCGCCCGACGGAGCAGAAGTTCTTTATACTGGATCGATGGGAGAAGGAGTGCCCGTATCCAGAGGCTCTCTTCGTGTTAGCCTACGAAAGGTGAATTCTCAACATCCTCACCACCGCCCATGGTTGCCACACCGAGATTACCTTTCCACAGATGTACTGCCAGTTCTTCCCAATGAGGTATATGCCGTTGATATCGAAATATGGCCCACAAATGTCGTGGTTGAAGTAGGTGGCCGACTTGTTCTCGACATCAGCTCCAAGGACACTGCAGGAAGTGGATTTTGGCTTCACACCGATCCTCATGACAGGTAATGCTTTGGCGGAAGTTACTAAAGAGATGACTAACAGCTCTTCAGATCCCCTGAAACGTTTCGCGGCACAAACCATATTCACTTTGGCCCTCAATACCTCAACTACCTAACGTTGCCAGTTATCGCTTGTGATACGAGAAGGGACCTTTGATCAAAGTGAGGGTATGTAAGATAGATGATCTTCACAGCTAGCTAGCTACGATCGGAGCTGTAAGGGCGCCGACCCACAAGGCCCTACGGCCTGATATATCAAGCCCGGTCCCTAGATGTGAGGCCAAGGAACCGGCTTTCCGCATCAACTTTCTGGAGGTCTGGAAGTATTGGGGGCAAGGAGGAAGATCAGAGCTGTAGCGTGAGGAGGGTCGCACAGCTCTGTGCACAGTCAGATGAAATCGGTTACGCCACTACTTCAATTCTCTATTTTCTCAAATACCATTCTAGTCTTCACTCATCCTAAAGCAATGACACTTCGCACCCTCCGATTGTGAATTTCGTTCTGGTGTGCTAGATAAAACTATGGAATTTCTAGGCTATGCGTTAATGATAGACTCAATACATGGAATGCTCTCTTTCGTGCTGGCAAACTAATTCAGGCCGTTAAGTAGACCGATCCGTCGCGGTCACGTTTCTGACAGCGGAGAAGTCGTACACCAATCGGACCGAGTGCCTGATCCACGATCGACCAGCCAATTGGCAAGCCGGCTGCTTCGGCCGAATCGGTTGACTGAGTTCGGAGCCCCGGATCAGCAACGACACCGTCGGGAATTTGGCGGGGGAGCTGGAAGAACTATTCCTCGGAATGGAAAAAGTGTAAGCTGTAAATCCTCCCTTATGTGTAACCACGCCTCGGCTGTCTCCTGGCACTTTTTCTGGGGAGTCAATGTACAACATCCAGTGCGGTGTCAAAATGTGGCTCAACCCTCCTGTGCTGTAGAGTCCGAAATAGCGCTCGTATCATCACTTTGACCATCTGTCGAGTCTGTGTGTTTGTTGTGCAAAAGGATGCCTTAGAATAGCTTCAGAATAGGATGGTAAGGCTCGGACAAATATCCCGCCTTTACTATGTGAATATCTGACTTCGGCGTCCAGGCACTACGAATATGGTCCTCCATACACTCATCCTTTTTTTGGTGTTTTTCTAGTATCGAAACCAGGTGTCAAAAATGTCTCATGAATAGGTTTAAACGCTTAGTCATCTTTCCCGACTTAAGCCGAGGGTGGGTTCAGCTTGCCCGCCATGGAAAACCGCTGCGACATCCTTCATAACTTACCCGCTGAGATTGCAGCATATCGGTTGATAAGATGGCAAGACCGCTATTAAGCAAAGGCCTTGGCCCGAATGACCAACTGGATGATACAGGATCTGTTACGCCTAGAAGACCACCTCCCAGCAATGACGATCCTAGCAGGTCAATCACAGCCTGTCAAAGATGTCGCGACCATAAGGTGACTTCTCCTCTTTCATCAGTGAAGAGAGCTAACCTTTGCCCAATCCTCAGCTAAAATGCAATCGGGGACGACCTAGTTGTGTCCGATGCAGAAGACTGCACGCTGACTGTTTCTATCCTCCTCCGACTAACCGCAAACGCTCAAGAATTGAACATAATCTGACACAGCCGGCACGTTCGGCTCATTTTCGTACGAGCAGAAGACTTGCGGCGATCAAGACCATTCAGAGCGTTTCTGCAGCACAACATGAGGACAGGAACTCCTCTTTTGGGGGCATTCAACCAGCATCTAGAAGGACTCCAATTTCATTCGACTCTTCAGCGATGAACATCGAAGACGTAGAGCATCGCTCTTCCGCTGATCCACCACAACCTCATATCATGACTGAAAGCCTAGCAGATATTTCATCAACTGTGAGTTAATTATTCGCAATTTTTTAGCCATTTGTCTCGTGGTCTCCGCCAAGTTCATCTGACCGTTATGCTCATAGACCTATCCTGTTCATCTACGCAACGACCATCAAACCTCAACCCCAGCGGGTGTAAATCAAGATGCAGGATCGTCAGCATTACCGCCGCGAGTTGCGGGTCTAGCACTACTTGAGATATATTTTTCTCGGGTGTACAATGCCCACCTACTATTCCACAAACCCCTTCTGTTTGAGGAGTATATCGAGGACACGGTACCAGACTACCTTTTGAAAGCCATTTTTGCTTTGGCGTCATTGTAAGTCTTGAAGATCACAAGCCAGTATAGAATTTGAACTAATTTCTTGTAGATTTCTCGCACCGAGTAAAAGTCCAACTCGGGTGAGCTCAACTGAGTTTTCAGAGCTTGAGGCTCTGAGTGTCTTTCACAACCGTAGCCTACCTTGGGCGGAAGCCTCCATGAGGGAAACCATGTTACTGACGGTCCGAGAGCTTTCGTTGAATATGATACAAACTCTGGAGTGCTTGGTGCTATACTGGTTTGGTGTTGGGAAATCTAGAAATGGCGATATATGTTTAGGTATACACTCATCCCCGATCATCACAATGATTTTCGCTAACCTTTGTTTAGCCCTAGCTTACCGTAGTTGTTTTCTTTTGCAATACGGTCAATCGGGTGTGAAGAAAAACGGAGAACCCCAAACCGAGATTGAATCCGAGTTGAAACGACGATGCCAGTGGGCTACTTGGGCATCCATGTGTATTAGTGCGCAACCAGAAGCCCATCTTCGCTCAGCATGGTCTGAGATGGCCAATGTGCCCTTGCCCGGCCGTATTCGAAACTCCCCAAATGGCTGGCAGGTCACAGTGGGACAACATATGAATGCGGATTGGCGACCCGTATGTCTCAGTGACAATGAAGCAGCTAGCAGCCAGCCTGTGGTTGGCATGGTCATGAAGGTCATCGGTATATGGTGAGTGGTATCGAGGCCAATAAATCACAATCTAACGTGTAGCTCAGGGCAAAAGTTCAGATATTTGGTTCCGAATACTCGACTCTCTTACCTAACCAAAGATTTGAAACGCTGTCGGATTTATCAGAACGTCTAGAATCACTCTGGGACGAAAGACCACAATCGAATCCTCTGGGCTGGAAAAGTCCCAATGTCTCTGAATCCGCGAATCAGCTTTTGTTGTTTGATGGCCTATACCACATGTGCAAGATGACTCTGCATTCAACCCTGGTGCCGCTCTTTTCAGGCTCACCAAAGGATCCATCAATGGAAGTCGAGCTGGTGCAGAAGAGTGCAAAATCAGTCTTGCGCTATGCGGATTTGTTTGTGGCCTTATTGCGGCCCTACTTTGATGGTTATTACGACGTCACATCCATCTCCCCACATTTAGCATATGGTGCCTTTATGACAGGCCTTGTATTTCTGTCATTTGAAATGTCGACCCGAAATAATCCAACAATCGGGCCGCAAATAAGTTGCGAGGTTCATGTCCAGAATGGCCGCATGGCTCACGTCAAGGATATAATTCGTCTCCTTGGCGTTCTTTATTCTCATTGGAATGTCTTACACAGCGCAGTGAGTGTTTTTCAGTTCAAATCAAGCAGAGGTCTTATACTAATTGCTTACAGTTCGAAAAGTTGCGAGAGGCTGTTAAAGCGGTCACATCTTCCATCGAGTCGGAACTTCAAGCGCAAAATCCTGTCAATTCGAACGGGATGGACAACGAGGAACAGGCGGTCAATACTGCCAACAACGTCGAAGTTGGCCTAATATCTCCTTCAAACTCTCAGAACACCACGTCGGGATCTTTCAACCATCAAGAAGTCCAAAACGTCTCCGGTTCCGCAGTGGTACACTGGCCATTGAATCAGGAGAGGCAAGAAATCCAGCCTCCTGTGGACAGTTCTGCCCCATTGATGGCCCAGAATCAAAGCCCTCACGACCCAACTGAGGCCATATCGATGGAGTCCGAGTCTCTTTATGGGTCATCGGAGTGCGACTGGTGGAATACAATAATTCCTGATATGGGGTTAGGCCAGGCGAATGAGTTCGGGGCTGGTTTTTCCTTTTTCTCCTAGAATTGGAAGTAGTCAAATAGTGGCCACGAACCTTTTCATTATCCACGTCCCAACTATCAAACTATTTGTTCGAAATACCAGTGACGAGCGCTGGAATGTTGAAACACCTACTTGGGGATCTCGGCCCGTCTTTCAGCTCATTAAGAGAACATAGCCTTATAAAACTATATCCACCCATTTCATCTTAAGAACCCTCTAAATGATGTAGACAGCTTAAATGAGATAAGTTAATGCTTTATTCATTTCAGCCTATACTGTCTGCACTTTCTCATAAAGCTGTAGTAATTCATCCCCCATAAGCTCTTCAGCGCGCCCCCTTTGACGTTAAATATGCTACTACTACTACTCGAAATCACGGAGGATGATAGTAGGTGGTGCCAAAAATCGGCCCCTGTGGCTATTTTCGGCGAAGGTGGAAATTCGCAACCCAAATGTACTGTGTGAATGTTCGGGGGAGTGTGTGAATTTTCGGGGTGGGGTTGCAAGTCCAACTCCGGACCTAACCAAGCTAGCAAGCAGCATGCGGCCGAATGGAGTTGAATGGTGGAAGTAGAATGACGAAGAAAATATCGGTTGTTGGATGACACTTGGTATTTTCTATGCCCACTCTCGGAAGCATAAACAGCAGATGAATCAACAATGACAATACGCAAGAATTCTTACGCTCTACGTTGTTATAAATTGTCCATCTATTGATGCATTGCTATCATGAACCAGGCAAGATAGCTATTATACATACAGATCTTTGGAATATCGGCTTTTTTAAATCGTAACATCATCGGCCGACGTCAACAAGCCTCTTGACTCACATAAGCCAAAACAGGAAGAGCTGGATGCAATCCCTAAGAACATTCGAGACAAACGACCTGGAGTTCGCACCCTCACGGACCAACAGAATGGGAGATGTGCTTCTGATGCTGCATCTAGCTTGCGATCACCCGTTGGCTACCAATCATCCTCAAAGTCTCTTCTTCCAATGGCTTCCAAGGTCACAAAGCTGAATTGCCAGTCTCTAGTCATCTTGATACCTTGCCACTAAAGAAAAAGGCCGAGATGTTGTTGGACAATATTGCCGTTACAGACAACGAAAAGCAGTTTCTACTTGAGTGCCTAAACAGACACAAGGCTGAAGCTAGCATAGCTGAAGAAACATCCGACTATTCTCTATTGACTGGTGAGATTAGCACAGGCCAGTTTGCTGACTATGATTCTCCATTATCAGCGAAAAGGCAACATCAAGAATATGAGGACTGGATTCTCCTTTACTTTGACTCCTTTTTTTTCTTCGGCTCAGTACTTGAACGAATAGGGCTGCAGCAACTAAAAAAAACGAGATGAAGGTTACCCAATGATATAAATAGTCACTGCTATATTCAATGTAAAATATTGAGCTAAAATACAGGAGACATATTAAGAAGAAGAGGTTTATTGTATTTAAATTGGAAAGTCACTCTCTATTCACCTCATTTATCAAGTTTAAGCTGTCGTGAAGATCTGACTGGGTACTTGCATCCAGGTAATCACTTCATCTCGCAATTTAACTAGGAGAAAAGAATTTAGACAATGTGGTAGTATTTGAAGACTTGACTATTTGTAGACTTAGCTATTGTCTATACCTGTCTCCTTGCACCTCGCCCCCTTTTCATCTTGATTCGCTTTCATGTCCTTGCACCTTACATTGAGCTTGACCCAAATTCGGTAGCAAACCAATCACGGGCTTGTCGACCGGGGATATTCGTGTCGGCCTCTTCCGAGTATAGATTCATGGGGCTAATCGAGGACAGAATTTCGAGGCGTTTATGGGAGGTAGAACCTTTAAACATCTCGATCTCCAAGTCCCATGCAGTGACATTGTCACCCTGCCTTGTCCACAACACACACAGCCACTACAGTAATAAGGACCTTGACCTCGTAGCCTGGTCTGCTGATCTCTTGCGCCTCGTTTCAAGCTGCACGCAGGATACGGCCGCGTGACTAATGGGTTCTCCATGGCGCTGAGTGGCACAGACATTGTTGTTCATGGCTGGAGGAAAAAGGGTTGGAGCGATAATCATTGCTGCAGACGAGGCTATTTGACACGCCTTGGCTATCCAAATCAGAACCCGTTATTATTTTATTTTATTTCTTTTAGGACTAGGTTAGAATGGCGTTTAGTCAAATGGAAACTCCAAGTCCTGTCGCTACGACCGACCTTGAATACGATTGCAACACCTCCACCGAAGCCTCTTCACTCAGCCGGGTTCAAGTCACTATAATCCCCCCAGAGAGCGTCGCTACAGCGCCTCTCTCATCAAACTTAACATCGAAAACAGTAGCTCGATGTTCGAAACCAGCACATCGCAAAGCAACAACAGCTCCACAATCAGTCTGGCGGAGGACTCGGCGTCGATATATCACCAGCGTCGGCTGTTCCCGCTACTCTATGGTTCTTGAGTTATCGGGCGAAGAGGAGGTGCGAGAAGAGGAATTGTTCGAGTATAAACAAGGCCAAATATTCATGAGCTACCTCGCATAGAAAGCCCACGGCAGTTTCTGGAAGTTTCACAACTCTGCTATTAAGTAGCCGGATAGAAACGGTTCCTGAATATGTATATGTATACATCTTTGTGCTGACAACCCATTAGGTCCAGATTCCCTTTCATAGCAAGCCACAGCTGAAAAGTCCCATACATATAGCTATTAAGACCATATCCAACGTATGCATTTCAATCTCACGGGGTAGAACTCTCCAGCAGCAACCACCATCCCACGACCCGTACCAAGACAGCCTGAGCGACCCGAGCCGTCGCCGCGTCTAGAACTGCCCAATAAGCAAGCCAGGCGAAACGCCGTTGGCCTCAATTACTTCTTGTGTATGTTTCAACCCCACGCTCCCCCCCCCCCCCAGCCATTGGATAGTTGCGCGGCTGCCCTTGACCGGTCAGCGTGGTGGCTGAAAGCTGAAGCAATGTCGAACTCTTGTCAAATCAGGCGACCACTAAGACGGCGACAATGTCAAGTCAGGCTGAGAGCGCTTACAGCAACTGATGTAGTAACGGCGGGTAGGGACCAAATGAAAACGAAGACTCGATACATTGTAGTATTAATATACCCCTTCGACTCCCTCTGCGGACTCCCTGTATCCTCAAACGCTCGCCCATCATGTCTGCGAGGTGCTACGACCAGGACGGCAACGAGAACCCAGACCTCCTTGCGTGTTCCGCCGACGGCAACGGCCTAGCCTCGTGCTGCCAACCAGGCGACGCATGCGCTACGAACGGCTTCTGCCTCCCTCCCAGTGCCGCAAAAGCACCGCTCAACTACTACGTGTACGGCTGTTCAGACCCGACCTGGAACGCCTCGACCTGCGTTAACGAGTGCGACTGTATGGCATTGACTCGGCCGGACGGGAAGGCTGCTAACATGGCTGTTTAGTAGTAATAGGAACCGGCGTCATACCGTGCGGAGAGTCCAAGTTCTGCTGCTATCTCGCCGACGGATGCAATTGCAGCAACTCGACTGCCGTCTTTTCGCGCAGCCCAGTTCGCATCGCCACAACCCTCCCAGCCTCGACGGCCTTGTCAACGGCTGTATCGACAACCCCGCCGGCCCGATCGTCGCCATCGCCAGATAGTAAAAGCGACGCCAAATCCTCAGGCAATGTCGGCTTAGGTGTAGGAGTAGGGGTTGGGATATCAGTAGGGTTTGCCGCGGCGGGTCTTTTCTGGTTCCTTAACCAGCGGGCGAAGAGAAGGCAAGTAGCTGAGGCACGGAACGTCGAAGCTCGAACATCAAGTATTGACGAGGTCAATAACACCAACCCTCATGAGTTGGAAACCCTGGAGAGGCCACAGGAGCTTTCGACCCGGATGCTGATTGCGTCATAGCCCTTCTCGAGGTATTCCACAACATTTCATATCCGGACCCCGTTCAGTTAGTTTTTGTGCCACTAGACACAGTTTGAAGTTGTCATTCATATCCCATTAGTCTACCATGATATTTCCTTCCGTCGACTCGTCCAGGGTCGACTTCCTCCTTCTACGTAGACCGTCAGTCGTTACATGTCTGGATATGACATCCCCTTGCTATGCTTTTCGCGTCCACCTTTTCTCCCATATGCTTGTCCTTCACCATCATTACCACTCTAGGATCCTGCAATCCCGAGTCCTACACGCTGGCTAGGGCCGCCACCATAACCCGGTCCAGATGTGGCAGCTGGAGCCGTCCCGGTACGCTCCCTCATTCTTCTTCCCTCCATCAATCCCCTTAGTCCTCGCTTCTGCAGCCCAATCACGCTGCTGAGCTCACCATTCCATACAAAGGTCTCTTTCTCGCTGCCTCCAATCTCCGACGAGCTCCATTCCGAACCGCTTGCGCTAGTGCTGCTGGCTGACAGTTCATCGCTGGATGGTCGGTTCGAATTCTGCACGTTGGTATTGATTTTGAGACCCTCAGTGCGACTCTGGATTTCATTCACGAACGGAGTCATAGCCGTGCCGTCCATGGAAAAGTCCAACGTAGCAGTCGGCGACCCAACCGGGTCGAAGCCACCAACGAAGAAGTTCGGGTTGAGTGACCCATCGATTCCGCGGCCTCCACCAGCAGCCATGGCAGTGGCGTTGAAGACAGCAGCCGCGTTTCGGCTATCCAGCAAGGCATGTAGTCGCTCAACCACGGCTTCAAGGAGGCCATCGATGCGATATGGGCGAGAAATCTGTAGCAGCGAGCACAGAATCTGAGGGGTGCAGAGCGGAGATGTCGGAGGAGGCAGTGAACTGGTGTAGAGGAAGTGGAGCAGAGCTTGGATGGTCAGGTACGTGTGCGGGAGGTAGAGGCATCGGGGTCGTGAGTTCGGCGGGAGTGATCGTGGCGTGGGCGCTGCATTCGGGTTGTTATCACCGCCGGGAGGCATTGCACCACCAGAGGCACTCGTCGACGCTGTCCCGGGCGGCAGGGTGCTTGAGCCTCCTGAGACAAGCGTCGAAGCCATCGAAATATTACTCTCGGCAGCCCTGGAACTCGGCGTAATCGTAATGGCCGAAGCTCGCAGAGGGTTGCTCGCCAGAGTAGAACGGAGTGTCATCGCATCACTGCCATCTTGCGTCGCCGTCCCCTCCCTCAACAGTTGGACAAAGTAAGGTCCCCATCGTCGTCCCACGATCCTCGAGTTGACTGGTATCCGCTCGCCTCCAATGCACAAAATGTCCATATCTGCCAGCTCGCGCATTGTAAACGCCTTCTCACCCAGCTCCTCGCTCGCCCTCGAGTGGTAGCGACCACCAGCCGTGTACCCAGCCTTGCGCGCAAGACTCAGACCAGGACCGGCATAGGGACAGCTAGCGGAGATGAAGCCCGACAGGGGGCTGGTCTTGCGTGGGTTATCATAAAACCCAAAAGCCTCGAGCTCCACCATGCAGACATTAGAGAAGTTGATGCGTCGGTGATTATAGTCGTCGACGAGACTTCTCTTTCTGTTGCCCAGGATCACAAAGGTGTTGCGTCTGTTCCAAAGAACACCCCGGTTCCAGCTGCCCTGGCTAAAGACGCTTCCTCCGGCATCAATACGACTCCAGGTAAGGGTCCGCAGATCCAACGCCCAGAGAGCATACTCTTGCTTAGAAGACGTCAAATACGTCCCGCTCACCACAAAATGGGTGTCAATCACCCCACCATTAGGGAATCGAAGACCAGGCGGGGAGTAGGTTCCTGTCATCGGCTTTTCCGTCAAAGTCCCGTCAGACGACCGAATCTGCAGTTCCAGCTTGACATCGAGGAAGTTGTAGTTGGAGTAGATAAGCATTGAAGACCCCGGCTCCCGGGATTCCTGGCTGATCCCACCCTCCATGTTATGCATGCCATTTGAGTACGCACGGCCAATCTTGGATGTAACCGCAGGCGTAAGGGGCGCAGCGACACTACGGTAAGCGCCACAACTCTTTCCCAGGGATTGAGTTGAAGTCCATTTAAGGCTTCGGAGGTTGAATACGCTGATCTGTTCGATGTAGTTGTTTCCACCGTCCTGGCCACCCACAATCACCATTTCAGCGCCCCCTGTACCCACAATGTTGATTCCAATTCGTCCCTCGTTCGGGTTTCCGGTTGAGGGGTTATGTTGGAGCGCAGAAAGAGGTGCACGGTGCGAAGAGAACGTAGCGGATGAGGGTAGAATACAAGCGCAATGGGCGTATCGGCCTTGAGGAGTATCTTGCGTAGGAACAAAGGTCCACATCTTGGTGGTGACGTCGTATATGTAAATGTCGGACATGACGGTGATTTCCGGTTGCTGCGGATCGCCTCCAGCAGGCTGGTTTGGGGCAGGTGACATGCCTCCGTAGCAGACCATCTTGGTGTCTCCCAGGGGGCACATGGAGTGAAAGTACCGGGGAGGGGGGAGATCGCCACTCGTTTCGAGCTTGGTCCAGTGTCGCCGGATCAGATCCAGCTCGTACAGGTCGGATGTTAGAGGAGCAGGTCGGCTTCTAGACAAGATTCGTCCTCCAAACACATAGAGCTTGTCGCCAAGAATAGTCGTTGTAGCTCCCACAAGGGCGTGCGGCTCACGCCCCGTAGTCCGGTGAACATTGCACATCAAACCAGAAAGATGAGTGGACGGACCACCTTGGGAGGGTCCTCCAACAGAAGTGGGCGTTCTACCCTGAGACACAGCCGGGGATGGTCCAGCGGATGCAGAACCAGTGCTTCTAGGCTTCAGGTTCTCGTCTGAGCCGTCCTGCCTCTGACTCGACAAACTACTCACGCTGCTATTCATATCATGAGCATTGGGGTCCTGGCCGTACACCTGAGCAGTTGGCGGTGCCGATGTTTTTGAATCCATGGTACTCGTTCGGCTATCCATGACGGCGGTTGGTGTGGGAATGGGTATATCAATATCTGAAAAATCGTCGTCGTCGTCCTCGAGAACAATAGGCAGATCGTTGGCTGCAGGTGGCTGCAGCGGACTCGTAGACTCGGGCGGTGGTTGAGGTAGAGGTTTCGCAAGACTGTACTGGAGTTTTAGGTTTCGGACATGCTGGATGGCTGACGATTCGGGAGTCTTTGATAACGGAGGCGGGGGAGGAGGAGTGGTATCGGGAACTGGCGAGGAACTGCTCTTCAGGCCGAGGATTGAGGAACTTCGGGGGAGCTTGACGGATGGCAACCTCCGGATACCTCGATAGACACCGGAGAAGATATCGGGAGTATAACGACTGGTCGTCCGTGGTTGGGGTCGTTCCTCGGCCTCGGAGTCTGAAAAGGTGGAGTAGTCGTCGTTGGGAGCACGAGGATCCTGATTAACAGTCAGTTCCGAAGGGTCGGCCATGGTGATCGGCTGGTTGCGACGCAGCGCGGGTGCAGGGCAGCATGGACTGGCACAACGAAGGACGAAAGAAGGAAAAGGAAAGGGAAGAAATGGCGGGGTGATGTAAGGACAATGCGACGCAAAGCAGGTGACTGGGGAGGACGAGAAGACGGGGCCACATGAAGAGCAGGCGGGACCAGCAGAGGGATCAGAGGAACCAGCAGACGGGAGATCTCACCCTGGTGTACGGATTATCACGAACACGACCCGAAGCCAAGCAAAGGCGGGCCGGGGAACGTCACCGCTCGAGATGGGTCTCGAAGACTAGACGGGGGGAGATGGCCGAGGCGAGGCAAGACAGGCAGGGTACGAGGTCTGGAGAATGGGCCGCAGTCTGGGTCTGGGCCGGAGGCTCGGAAACTCGACGACGAGGCGCAAAGGAGGCGTACGGGAGGGTCCGTCGTGTTTCCCAGTCGCTGGTCGCTGGTCGCGGGGGTTGAGGCTCGGTCTGGAGACAACGGCCGAGATGGGGATCGCGGCACGGGCGAGGCAAGGAGCACTGGAGCAGCCAGCAACGAACTGGGGGCCAGTGGCGGCTGGCAGGCAGGGCAGGCGGGCAGACTGGCAGACTGGCAGACAGTGTTGACCAGGGTTTGTCTAGACGTACCAAGTACCGGTACGGTTGAGTGATGAAGGGGACCGCAGGCGCAGGCGCAGGCCGGGGACGGGACGGGGCGATCGGTCGAGGAGGTTGCAGTGTGCAATTTCCGTGCGTTGGAGAAGGGATATGGCGATGTGCGATGTGGACACACACTCGGAGGTTGAGTCGGCCAGTGCAGCGCAAGCCCCCCAGCTGAAGTGACAGACGTGCAGACTGTCAGACAACCGAACAGCCTCTTTGGGGTCCGTCTGGTCCCCTGGCGGAGCGTCGTCGAAGAAGCGGTAGCGTCGAGCCGTAAGTAGCGGGATAGGGGCGCACAGACACGAATTGGAGGGGAAGCCTGGGCGAGCCTGGAAGCAGCCTGGGTCGGGGGAGGCCCAAGGGTGCGTAGGTTGAATGTTAGCGCGGACGCCCACGGAGGAGGGACGTGGTGGTGCGTTTTCTGGTCGGTCAAAACGGTGGAGCGGATCCCCTGATGAGGGTTAGTCGGGGAGGCCGGGGGGTTGCAACGGCGCGTACTATGTAGCACTCTGACGTTTGATGCTTGATGCTTGGCGGTTGAGGCTGACGATTGAGATGGTAATGGTGGTGGTGGTGGTGGTGGTGGTAGGAGTGATAGAGATGGAGATGGGAGATTGTGATGGCGATTCTCGGTTCTGGGTCGTCGTTTGTGGGCGGTGTTGCTAGAAAAGACAAAACCCAGTGATTACTGATGATGTTTTCTTGTGGTGTTGAGGGTCACACATGCACATGAGGAATGCGGTAGGCGGCAGCTAGGTTGTTCCGTTGACCAATCGAGCCACCGACTCCGAAGATGGGAATCACAGACGGAAGCCACGCTGGAGGAGCTGGAGGTTGGTTTCGCACCTTCCCGCCGCGCTCAGTGGACAGTTCCACGGACATTAGACGCTGCATTCTATTGTGTGCAGCATCACATCACATACAGACAGGACTGCTTTGCTCAGCTGCCTCAGTCCTATTGGGCCATACTCCGAACGCTTCCTTCACGCCGCCGAACTGCTTCACGCCACTAAACTGTTTTACGCCGCCAAACTGCCTTCGCGCCGCCATACTGCCTCCAGCCGCTAAGCTGCTTCACGCCATCAAAATGTCGCTCCCACACCGTCGGAGACTTCCCACTGGACGCACGGCGCAAGGACCCCTGGAGCGCTTTTCTCCAGCGCACGCTCTGGCTGCTGCATTAGGCCTACTACGTAACTGGGGGCGGCCCAGAATGCGCTGTGCGCTGCAGAAAGAGGCACAGCACAACGCGGGATGGACCGGACCCCGGCGTTTGCATGTTTGGTCTTTGTTTTTTCCACGCCGCGGCCGGGTCCTCAAACGACGTTCCAGCTGTCGAAACAGCCGCGCCATGCAACTCGGCCGACCAACGCCAGACGACGACACAAACGACGCCGGAATACGAGATGCTGCTTACGGCTCACCACGGCGCCCGGGAGAAGAGCTGCGGACAAGTCGTCTCCAGTGCTGACGTTGCGGTATAGCACCGGGATTCTCTGTTAAGTGCTCCAGCTGGTACTGTAATGGCGATCAATCACGTCTGCCGGCATTTGTTTCGTCCGTCTCCGTGCGGACGACCTTCCCATATCCCCACTGCGCTGCACCCGCCCTGGCCTCACAGGATTCAACCACTAAACCGGGGGGTTTCGTGCTGCTGTCCTGTGGCTACACAGCTTGGCGTCCTGTCCTTTGAACTAATGGCCAAGTACCTTTACAACCTGTGCGAGCGAAGCCAGTCAAGGGATTATTTGCCAAGTTTTCTCCAGGCCAGGGGCTGAACCGCATTGGCACACCCACTCCGTGTCCACCACGTGGGAAATCAATCCCCTGCCAAACTACGCCAAGGAAACGTGTCCGAGACAAAACCTCAGTTCAGCAGCTTGGTATGGCCTCACCGAAACTTCTCGTATTAAGCACGAGCCTGACGATTCGGTCCTCTTTCGTGAGTTGATGACACCACCGTCTGGCCGTTCTGGCTGAGGATACACAGCACCGCGTGTGGCATCGAACAAAATGCTACCAACTGTAACCAACGTAACCAACGCTCGCTCTCCCAGACAACCCTCGGAAGCACTAAAGCCCCGGCCCCGATCCGCCTCCCCGGGTCGTTTCAGGACAAGCACCACGATGGAACAGCGGCTAGCTGGGTGCCCGGGGAGTCAAGCGACTTGAAGCCTCACCGGATAAGGTGGCTTCTCCGGGCATTCGGGATAGGAGGAACATTTCTGGAAGCGCTATTTCTCAGGGCCCCCGGTGTCTTCTCTCTCTCGCCTCGGGCGCCGGCCCCGTCAGCATTCGCTTGGGCCATGGCTCGCGCAATGCCCAAACGCCCGGGCCCCAAGGTAGTCCCCCCGATGACGGCCGGGGGAGGACGAGTCAAACGGGGGGTTGGGAACAGGGGGGATTACTCGTACCAGGGCAGGGAACCGCGTGCCGCATCCGCGGTTCGACGATGAGTCTCGATACTCAACGTCATGAATCGAGACTCGGCCACGCCGTCCATTGATGGTCGGATCCTTTGAGGATTTGAGTTTGGGAGAAATCTATCTGCTTCACTTGGCATCGCTGTGTGGGTGGGACGGGATGCTCCGTGGGGGCACAGTTGGGATCAGATGATGGCCAGTGGGTTTCCAGGATGCGTGCGTTTCCAGGATGAGTGTGTTTGTACAGTTACCGCCGTCAAAGTGAGGACTGGCAGTGAGAAAACTAGACGACGATGCTTTCGACTAGCCTTATAATAGGGGCATTAAGCGCGAGAGGTGACTTTGCAGTCTGGACTTTGGTCAGCAAGGTCGTGGCCGACACTACGCTAAGGGGCGATTGAGTTTGTACGACAGAGATCCAGGTTTATGCAAAGCGTCTAACATCAGCCAAGGTCAAGCCAGTGGCGTCGATTCCCCATCACCAACACGTCATGATCATAGTTTCAGGTCTCTCTCTGCAACTACTAAATTCCCACGCATCGTTTTCAACAGCCAGTGAAGAAAGTAACGAGTGTTGAGATTCCAGAAGATGAAACTGAGTAGTGGATCCTTCAGAACAGTCAGCAAACTCGCATGCGTCCACTTTGGGCGGAGCTTCCAGCTTAGCTAAGGCGAGTTCCCCACTAAACACATCCTACTGCGTCGCCGACGGTCCGAAGCGCTCACGCCTCGTGGTGCGTAAGCTTTGGTTAGTTGGTTGCCACGACTGTCAGAATTGAAATGTGACGAGCTGTGACGGTGATTGATCCTTCAGAAGAGATAGCGAGTTTGTTCAAAGTTGGGTAAGCTCGAAAAATCACGCATGTCATCTGTCATCCCGCCATCTTTGCTGTTGTCATCCTGGCATCTTCCCCTCTTATCATATCACAGTCAATCAGCTTATCGACGAAGGGACTTTTTGATCATTTTCTTTATTTTTTTTCTTTATGGGCACTATGGCTTGAATCTGGCCCATCCGCTTTATGGGAGGTCGAAACAGGAACTAGGTGAGAGTTGATGGTTCCGAAACCCGAGGCATGCCGCCTTCCATACTTGCATCTCGGAGACACTTGGTATTCTGTGCAGCTCCTCGGGCCAGTCGTACTAGATCAACTCGTCTAGCCCAGCTCCTTGTCTTGCTCATCCGCTAGGTATCATGATATGGTGGAGGGTGGGAAAAGAGAGTCTGGATGAGACATCTTTAGGCGGCAACCTTGTCCTTGGAGAGGGGAGTGAATCGGAGGTAAGGCTTGACGATGCGGAACTCGGGGAAGAGAGTCTTGGCCTCCTCGTTCTTGACAGAGGGGTGGACAATGACATCATCACCGGGGACCCAGTTGATGGGGGTGGTGATGCGGTACTTGTCGCCGGTCTGGAGAGAGTCGATGATGCGGAGGATCTCGTTGGCGTTGCGGCCGGTGGAGGCGGGGTAGGAGAGAATGGTGCGGATGGTCTTCTTGGGGTCGATGAAGTAGACGGATCGGATGGTGAAGGCAATGCCCTTGGCGTCGACGTTGGTGGCATCCTGCTGGTCGATCCTGGGGAATGTCAGTTGGTGTTTTCATGACTCTGCCCGTACTTCAGACGGCTACCGAGCAAAACTCACATGTCGTAGAGGAGAGAAACCTGGCGCTCCTTGTCGCCAATGATGGGGAAGGTGACGTTGCCGCCGGTGACCTCGGCAATGTCCTTGATCCAGCCCTCGTGGGACTCGATGGTGTTGGCGGACAGGCCAATGGGCTTGACGCCGCGCTTGGCAAAGTCCGGGCCGAGCTTGGCCATGGCGCCGAGCTCGGTGGTGCACACGGGGGTGTAGTCCTCGGGGTGGGAGAAGAGGATGACCCAGTTGTCGCCGATGAACTCGTGGAAGTCGATGGGGCCCTGGGTGGTCTCGGCCTTGAAGTTGGGGGCGATGGAGCCCAGACGGAGGGGAGCGGGAGCAGCCATTGTGAGGTGTTGTGGGTGTTTGTCTAAAGACGGGGGAGAAGTGATTTGACTTGGAAGGGTATCGAAGGAGAGCTTGGGAGGGAAGGGAGGAGGAGAGGGAGAGGGGGAAGCTCCGCGTAGCTCAGGCGGGGGCGGCTTATATAGACCAGAGACAGAGAGACAGAGAGCGAGACACAAGAGGAGGGGTCCCCGAGGTGGCCGGTACGAACTCCGTGAACACAGGTGCCGGCAATGGAAAGAAACGGGGACCTAACGGAACCTTGCTGGTCCCCTGGGCTTGGCCTGGCTTGGTTGGAAGAAGAGCCCGAACAGCGTCCAAGATTTCTAAGCTGCATTCTGGCTACGGCGACGCCTCACACGTCCCGCCCAGCGCCGATTGCGCACCCACGCCACGCCCCCGCCACGGAGACGGAGGAGGATGTCGATTAAGTGCCTTGCTTGATGGGGAGCTCACTGTTGCGGTGATATTCGCACCCGTCCAAGACATGGGGGCGGCGACGGGTTGGACAAAGCGGGAAGGCTTACGGGCGATCACACCACACCACCAGAGGTTTGCCGTGCTGCCTCGTGCATCTGTTCACGGCGGATAGGTTGGGAAATACCAAAGAATAGATACGCTTGTCCTCTGCCAAATTCCAGATCCCATAACTGCTGAAACCGGCGCACTCTGGCATGTTGAAGCCAGATCAGAGCTGTTATTGTCTCAGCCCAGAAGCTCGAGAACAACAACCCCGCGCTAGTTCAACCCCTCCAGCTCTGTCTCGGCATTCAACCCCGCCATCAACCACGACAAGAAAATAAAAAATTGACACACCCCTCCCCCTCCCTTGCGCCATTGATCACCACCATCCACCACCAAACAAGCAGCAGCGGCGCTCAACTCGCCCAAACGCGCAGCCTCAAAGTGTCCAGACACCATCGAACTCGCCCAGAGCTGCTGCCCCTCACTGACCCCAAAGCGGCAAGGCGGCGGATTGCGTGCTGCGCGGGCGTCGCCATTGGCCACTCCGAGGCCATTGTGCCATCCAGCGCGCCAATGCTGCCATCGCCGTGTCCCTGACGCAATCGTCGCGCGGTGCGGCGCAACGACGCCTGCAGATGCTCCAATTCGCCGCCACGGGCGACCCCCCTGCGCCTGGCTGGCACCCAAGCGCTTTGGGCGTCTGGGTCCTCGGGGCGGGGTTGCGTGAGATGCGTCGGAAGTCGGCGAGTCGTCTCAGTGGCTGTGTGTGAGCGAGGAATGTGTCCGGATCCGGGCAACAGCGTTTTGGACACGGTATCTGGCTTCGCTGGACACCACGGGAATCCCATGCCGGTGGGTATTATTCGTATATTCGGCTTTACTTGTACACTGCTCGTTTGGGGGGACCTGGTCCGTAGACTGCAAGCTGTATTCAGGTTGCTACATGATAAGTTACACCCCACGTAAATCATGGCATATTAGCGCATGAGGTGCAGTTCCATGCTGCGCCAGTGCCGCGCTGCTGCTTCTGCCTCGAGAGCCAAGCCCATCACACAATTCTGCATCACATCGCGTAGTCGGCCATCCCTGCCAACGGCAGGTGCTCCTCCCCCTCGTCTCGTTCTTGCCAAGTCGAGCTCCCGCTAGATTGGCTCTCGAACCCCGCCGACATCCTCAAGATTACCGACCATCTCACCGGAGCGATACTATGCTCCCGCCCGAGCCGTCCGGCCCCGCAGCCATACACAAGGCGGGATACTTATTATATCATGTCAAGCGCTTCTAATATCGGTGTGAAGACCGGATGTGGTATAGGGTAACCTGGAGGCCTTTTCGCTGTGCAGTTGAAAGCGGGTCCGGCTCACTAACAATGTAGGGGGTCTCAACGAGGTCTCATGAATCGGTGGCGGAACAGGCTAAAGATCTAGTTTAGCAACTTGATGGCTTGGACCCCTAATTATACAGCTATCTCCTTCTTGACCGCCATTTTCTTCCTCTGTTAGTGGCTATGTCAGTTGTCACCGCGATGCGGCTCGCCCGTTTGATGTTGCGCTAGTTGGTGCCACTCTTCGTGATAGCATATAAAAGACGAGGATATATGCCACAAGAGATAATAGTCACAAACAAACGGTCAGGGAAAGTTTTAAATTTCAACTTATTCTTTATACCTGACTATTACGTAACCTGGTAATGTATACTCTAACCACAAGTATTATGCCTTGCAGTCTGCATTTATTACGTTCCACTGTCAACTCTCCAGCACTACCGCAAAACCACTGACAAATATCCATTGGAGAGTATACTTGGAGTAAAAACAAAGTATTTGAAACTCAGAATTAAAACCAAGTATCCTTCTTCCTCACCCTAAGCGCAATCGGAACCAAAGACCCGGCTGTGTTTCAATTACACTTTAATCGTATTTTAATTCACATCTAGCCGATTTCTTTCATCCGCACCTTCCCAGCTGGCCCCACTATCACCACAAAACTCCACAGCGGGGTCAAAACCTCTCACAACCCACCAGGACTGTATATACCGCAATATTTTGCCAATTTTCCATCGGCCGCGTGGCCTAATGGCTAAGGCGCTAGATTTCGGTCTACCGATTTCCCCATTCTCTAGAGATTCCAGGTTAGTTCCCGTATCTGCATCAACACTCCGCTTGAGCACTGGTTAACATTCCTCCTTAGGTTCGACTCCTGGCGTGGTCGCAATGCAGGCGAATATTCGTATTCATCTACTCTTTTTTGCCATTTTTTTACATGTGGGTTTGACCTACGCTTCTTCACTGGCGGTGGAGATATAATGCAGTTGCAATTATCGATCGTTGTGGGCTGGGGGCGTAATACCGGAGCGTCACTTGAGTTTTTTTTTGTGAATACCGGTGCATCTAGTTAACGTGAACATCAAATTTACAAAGAACTAGATAAGAATTCGATGTATCTCCCCGTGGTTGTTATTTGTATTATTCTGCTGAATGTGGACTTGTGCCCTGGTTGGTGATGGCGGGGTCCAATCTCTGCCTCGTTTCTTCCTTCGGGGACGGATCCTCTTCACCTTGCTCATTCGCCTTACTTGTTCGTCATAATTGTTGGTTCCATATAACTATGAATCGCGGATTGCCTCAGACTCTAAATTTACTTGATCTCGGTGAGTGAGCGGCGGGGCTCATCCCTTCATCTCAAGTGACCGACGTGTTTTGGAGTAGCCGCTTTCACATGCTGCGGCGTCTACGATGCAACCACCAAACACATGCCAGCAGTCACGAGCTTGCACTCAATGGTTCATGTGAAATGTGCGCGTTTAAACAGTCTTGGTGATGTCGCCGAGTCTCCATCTAACGCCCAATGCTTCCCCCGCCTGCAGTTCCCCAGATGACCTGATCTCCCGTGAACTAGCCTGATGCCTCCTGTTCGCCGTGCCATGCAACGTTAATACCCATCCAACTCCAAACTTCCATGCACCCCGCAGAGATGCTACCCTGAAATGAAGGCGAGGGTGTAGCCGCCTCGCCAGATATGCTCTACCGCCGTGTGTCTACCTGCATTTGGTCGCATCTGGCCTCGGATCAGTCCCAGAGCACCCACCCCGCCCGCTCCTCTGGCCGGAACGGACTGATGTTGCCGGAGCTTTGTGATGATTTGGACGGGTCGTCTCTGGGCTGTGCCTCGTAGGGCTCGGGGTCACTTGCGTCAGTGTCCTCCCGAATTCCATCGCTGGAATGATACGCCTCGCTCGTCTCTGCATCTTCCGCGGGAGACGTAAAGTTGCCCCTCGACCGCCAGGTATGGTCAGACCAAGGATCGGGAGTAGCCGTCCCAGATTCCTCGAGCACCACGTCTTGGATGCTCGGGGCTATCTTGTCTCTGGCTTGGAGGTGAGAGGGTGGCGTCAGAGGCTTGGAAAAGTCGACGCCGAAATCGCAGTCGTCGACTTCCGCTAGGTTCACGTGCAATTCTCGCATCTGAATGTGAATCTGGCTGCGCGAGGCACGCTTGAGACGAGGCTTGCGCAGCGCGACGGGCGATCCGGCCCGACTCCTTCGTGACTGCATCTCAAGACGCTCTTCTTGCTCCGTCTCATCGTCGGTGATGGCGCTGTCGAGGAGATTCCACCGGTCGGCGAGCTGGAGGCTACCCCCCGACTGCCGGCGATGACGCTTGTACGACTTCATCTCCAGACTCGATCCCATCACGACGCTGCTGGCCATGGGCGGTTCCGGGCCCTTGAACATGAGCTTCCCCCTCCCGGTGTGCATCCGTCGGAGGTCTCGTTGGCTCTCGGAGAAGATGACGCGGGCTCGTAGCCGATGGACGGCGTGATCTAACGCTAGTTCGATGGCGCAGCGGTCGCGTATTCGACTGAGTTTGGGCCATGTGGCACGCTCGCCGAGAAGACAAGCTCTAATCATAAACTCGCTGGTGGGATTCCGCATCAGCCGCGGCAGGTCGTTCATGTTGATTTCAGGTAGGATGTTGATGTCTCCCGAGTATTTCTGACTAAGAATACTGCGGAACTTGGTGACTAGGTTGGGCATGATGCCAATCTCGGCCAGGAAATGCAACCGATGCAGGGCTTCGTCTTTGGCTAGGGATGTGAGAGTGCAGACCCAGTCCAGGTCATCGGTTCGGGTTGAGCGATCACGCTCGAGCGGCCCGGTTGGTGAGAGGTGATCGTCTCTGGAAAGGAAGGGTACCACGTGCGGATTCACCTGGGAGACGATGAAGTGGTTGACGTTGAACATTTCGGAGAGGCGGGTCATGGGCAAGTCGTTGTCCACGGAGCCGTCGATCCAGTGCTGGGGAGTTGGGTTCCACGGTTTGTGCTCGCCAGTGGCCGGTTCTTTGACCAACAGCGGTGAGGCGTTGAAGACCAGCGGCACTGAACATGAAGCCGCCACCGCCGACCAGATCATGACGTTGGGAGCGGTGACGTAGTTCAGAAGCCGGGGGAGCTCATAGACGGAGGCGGTGGAGACGCAGATGTTGAGGATGCGGCGGGTGCGGTTATACGCCTCTTGAAAGGTCATGTCTCCTATCAACCCTTGCATGACCCTCGAGAGGTGCTTGATGTCGGACCAGCTGCCCTCTGTTAGCAAGCGGCGCAGGTTGTCCCACACGCCGTCATTGCCGCTTGGGTCTTCGAACACGGACAAGTCTCCGTAGGGAAACTCCTTGATGAGTTCCGGAATCTGCTCGTCGGTGCGTGTGCACATGGCGGCGCAGACGATGCTCCCGGCACTGGCGCCAGAGATGATTCTCGGCAGGAGCTTGGCTTCGAACAGGCACTTGAGCACGCCGATGTGAGCCATGCCAAAGGTGCCGCCGCCTGACAGGAGAAGGGCGCTTCGGCCGTAGCTCTGGCGGGCGAACAGGATGCCATCGAGCAAGTCGCGGTGCTCAATGCCGTGGTCGAGTTGGCTTTGAGTGACGACGGCTTCGATGGTCTGGATGGTGGACTCGACGTAGCGCTCGATGAGGTGCTTGGTTCCCGAGTAGGAGTGGCGGTATAAGTCGACGTTATCCATACCGCCGAGATCTCGAGACAGGGCGGTACGGATGAGGTGCATCATGGTGCGGGTATCGCAGTTGGCGCGAGCCTTGTCGAGGGCTTGGAGGCGCTCCTCGATGAGGTCGGGGTTATAGTCGCCGGTCGAGGAGTCTTTTTTCCACTCTTCGTTTCCTTCGAGGACGTCGAGTTCTTGGGCGGCTGCATCCCATTGGGTTCTGGTGTCGGCCTGGTCTTGTCAGTGAGGTTCATGGAGAGGGCTGGCGACTTACATCCTGCAGCTTGGCGCACAGGATCTGGCGCCTCTGCTCGACGAGCCTCTTGCGCTCCCGCTCCTGCTCGGTCAAGCCGTCCTTGCACCATTGGTATGCATTATTGGCGTCCTTGAGAGCCTTTTGGAGGGTGGCGACAACGCCGGGAGCGGGAGTAGGCTTGGAGGAGGGCGGTCTCTTGGCCTTGGTGTTTGGTTTTGCGGCCGACTTGTTGGGTTTGGAGTGGATTGCCGGGACGGAGCGGGCCTGGACAAGCAGGTCGGCCATGGTGAGTCCCAGCACGGAGCAGACTGTATGTTTGGGAGACGCCTTGAGGACGTCTGGGGGCGAGAGGCGGCGGCGCGTTACCTCATGACGGAGGAGCGGTGGACGACGATGCGCGCGCGGATGAAAGGAGAGGGGATCGCGGTGGAGGAGCGTCGGTCGGAGGAGCGTGAGGGCGGCGAAGAACGGCAGAGGGCGATTGAAGGCAAACTAGAGGCAGGATTGGGTATATTTAGAACGGGTATAGGGAGTTGGGAGGTTCGGGGGGAGGTGTAGGATACGGGCGGGATGGTGGTTGAGGGTTGAGAATCGGGGAAGCGAGGGGCCGAGGGGCCGATGAGCGGGCTACCAAGGTGGCAGAAGTATCCGCAGCGGTGGCTGGGATGACGTCTTTGCGGGTTGTCTAGCAGCGGTTTGTCTCGGAGACGCAGAGAGAAGCGATGAGATGGTGAGACAAATGCTATGCAGACAGATATTGAGCGCGTACGGGGCATTCACTAATTCAGTATCCAACTTGACTCGAGTTGATGCTGCTGTCATTCGTAGATGGACGAATTGGCAATCTGACAAAGGCCCATGACCAAACCTCTGTGGGGTGTTCGCCTACGTGCAGCCTTCCCCGCCATTTCGCTCCGCAGATTCGTGGGGAGCGTCGCTTCCAGGGGGCAGTCCCAGGGGGGGGCCGTCCCAAGGGGGGGGCCGTCCAGTGGGCAGCCTGCAGTTCGTCCCCCCTGTGGAATGTCACCTGGCGGCCCATGTCCGCTGCAAAAATTCTCTGACACCTCCCCCCCCCGGCGCCCATCTGACCCCCCCAAACGAGCCCTCCGCTCCCCGGTTTGGGCTGCTACACCGCTGCCGGCGGCCAATGGCGGGCGCGCGGTGCCATGTTTGACGCAGCCTCTACAGGGGCACGTGGCCCACCCCAGGATGCTCTAACCATCAGCCGAAGGAGGGAGTGGAGGGTGTACCGGAATGTGTGGTGTTGGACGGCGGCCAGCGCTTGTAGCGGCCCAACTCCCCGCAAGGACATGCCTGCCGGGCTGTTGTGCGCTATGATGTAGGTACCGCCGCTGGTGCAGACGCCTTTGCTCGTGCTGTTTCGCGCTTTCACATGTCACAGCGCCTGTATCCGATCACCGGATGATGATGGCTTCAGCTGCCCTCTTGGTCGTTCTGGGGAGGGATTCGACCACCCGCACTTATGACTGGATCCCCCCAAGATGCACACAAAGATTACCCCGGTTAATTCTCTCACGAGAGAGTGAAGCGCGTGCATATATTTTCTCACCTTTCCGCACGGGGCCGGCCCGAAGTTTCGGCTCCACGCCCGCAACTGAAATCCGGGGTCCCCACTGCTGATGAGTGTGGCATGGATGAGCTGGACGGGATGGGGGAGATGGGGTAGCAAGAAACAGGTGGTCTGATGGCCTCCGCCTCCTGGTGTCCTTGTTTTGCCTGTGATACCCGATGCATTAGGCCATCGCGGAAAAGTCGGCGTCATTGTTGATTCCTGCTTTCTTGTCCCTCTGCCTCTACATGTCGCCCCGGAGCACATGCGCCGCTTCTCTCCTCCGTCTACTTCTCTTCCCTTCCCACTGCCTGACTTAGGTATTTATGACTCGCCTTGTTTCACCATCTCCAAGTTGCACATGTGAGCCATACACCGCACAGCCATACACCGCACAGCCATACACCGCATATGCTGACGACGCTGAGGAAGAGGCTGGCTGACTGCCCACCCGTGCTGTCACTCGTAGCACAAACAACCCTTGCCTGATAAAATCCCAACTCCCACAATCTACAAACATCGCTCGTCATTGAACGTGTTTGAAGTCCAAGTCTCCACTGTGGCGGTTGTCTTGCTGCCTATTCTCACCGGGGGTGATCCGGTGCTCTTCATACATACATCATCTCTGCCGTACCACCATTGCCTCTCTCCAATAACACCCATCATATTCATTTGCCTCAAGTCTCTACGTTACCCAGCTGAAAAAAAAGGAATAACGGTTCACGTATTCCAACCCTTTGATGACTTGGTGTGCCCGGGACCTCCGGGTAGGCTTCCACACGGATACAGGTCTTCCGCGGTGTTCTTGCTGACCTTGCATTGCAACTCGAGGGACATAAAGCGAGCATCCTATTTTCCCCGCCCTCTGTTGTTAATTCACATGATATGAGATACGCTGTGGGATTCGAGCCCGAATTGATATATGTGGTTGCATACCCTAGATGCGACGCACCACGCACTACCTAGACACAGACGTCGCCCACAAAGCTTCTACCTAGTGACTGCATTTTAACGCAGAAGAAGCGATCTCACTCTCCTGAATACGGATCATTGTCTAATCGAGTTTCCGTATAACAGTGCAGTTTGACTTCTGTCATTTTCCATCCGCGTCAGTTATTTATCCCAGTTGCACTGACACTCTTCACGTCTGTTTCCATCAAATTCGATGTCTAAGGTGACTTCTATCGGTGCTGCGCCATTCACTAATTTACCCTATCGGCAACCGCATCGCAATTAATCCACCGTCGCATCGCCATCCGGTATTCCGCTTGGACTTCACCCCCAACGAATCCAACTGCCGGCCGTCACCCATACGACAACAACAGGCATTGTTATGATGCGAAAATCCTGTCATCCTCTCAACGCTCAGGATTACGTGATGGTGACGCTATCAACGTCCGACTCTGTCCAGACAATTCGCGTTCCTGGGTTTTCCCCGCATCGCCACAGGCTCCGAGCGATCCATTGTCAGTCGAGTTGTCATGGATGACGTTTGCGTTGGCCAACGGTGAGGGGTCTATGTTGACTTGTCATTTAAGGCCGTTCATATAAAAATTCATCACCCCAATTCACGCGATTAAATTTCTATTGTTCTTGCTTGTACGTCTTACAGATATCGACGTTCTCGTCGTCCAAGACTCGAAAACATGCTTGCATTACAGCCAACACACCCCATCGTCGGGCCTATCCCCACCGTCCTCCGTATGTCTGCCGAGCAACGATGAAGACATAATATACTAATTCGCCTCTTAGCCACGCCGGACGAGTACCAAACTGCCAGCCATGACGGAGTTCGAGCTCTCTGGGTGGTCTTTGCCTTGATGGTCATCTCGTCGGCCGTCTTTGCACTGCTGTCCTGGAACATCCCCGTGTCCCGCCGCGTCTTCCATGTCATCACCACCTTGACCACCCTCATCTCGGCCATCTCGTACTTTGCCATGGCCTCGGGCCAGACAACGGCCTACAACTGCACCGCACAGAGGGAGCACCATAAGCATGTACCCGACACGTACTTCGACGTGTGTCGCCAGGTCCTCTGGGCTCGCTACATCGACTGGAGCCTGACGATGCCGCTCATTGTATTCGAGCTGTTCTTGCTTGCTGGTATCGACGGAGCTCATACCCTCATGGCGGTCGTGGCGAATCTAATCATGACCTTGACTGCAACGTTCTCTGCATTTGGACATGTTCACCCGGGCCAGAAATGGGGTTGGTATGCCATCAGTTGCATTGCCTACCTGTTTGTCGTTTGGCACGTTGTCGTCCAAGGCACTCGAGTCGCAAATACCAGGGAAAACAACGTTACCAAGCTATTCGGTTCCCTTGCTGTATATTCTCTCATTCTCTGGGCCATCTATCTCGTGTAAGTCTCCCTCCTTCGCCGAAGAACGCAGCTGATCAATTAGTGTGTGGGGCGTTGCGGCCGGCGCGAAGAAGACCTCGGTCGATACCGAAATCATCACATACGGCGTGCTTGATGTTTTGAGCAAGGCCGTTCTCGGCTTCTGGCTGCTGTTTGCCTCGCGCAAGTATCGCGAAACCACCACCGAGGTGGGAGGCTACTGGTCCTACGGGTTCGGTACCGAGGGACGTATTCGAATTGGCCAGAACGGAGAAGAGGCCTAAATCGGTGCTGAGAATACGAAAAGGTCGAATTCGGCCACGCTTCGACAATTGGAGAGGATGAATGGGAGGATGCACTCTGACTGAAATTGATTCGATACAATGCTGCCTTTGGAGTTATCACCCGGAAAAAACATGGAAAATAAAAGTCGCAGGATACCGTCGCCATGTGCGTCATCGAGATTAGTTGTGGAATAGCCCCGAACTCAAACAATACGCGTACCGAGTGCAAACTTCCGATCGTAAAACCTTGGGAAATGGACATTGCTGATTGCCATTTGGCCATTTATTGGGATCTACTTTGACGCTACTTCGTGCGCCGTGTTAATGGTGTAGATGTGAAGAATAAGGCCGACGACGGCGCCGTTCGGCCGGGACATCAACGACTAGAGCCGCTAAATGCCGCTGTCTTGCGCTCTGGCTTTGTCTATGACCGACGTCCAAACAATCCCAGTCACACAGCCAACGTCTCACGCCAGCTCGTCCCCCTTATTCTACGCGGGTCAGCATGACACAAAGATCGACGCTGCTTTCGCAAGCTGCGGCGATCCGTAGGTGTACTACCGAGATGCGGGCGGGCTTCGGGCCGCTATATTCCACCGGCAGATCCCGCTCGCCCTGGCATTTCCGCCAAATACCGCTGCAAACTTAGGTGAAGCCGACCTGCAGTCATCTGTGGCACGGTTGGGAAAGTATCGACAGAGTTTTCAATCCGATGTTGGCTGCAGTGCTGTATTTGTGTGATCTGTAGGTTAGCGTGTGTACGTTGATGTAGGTCAAGACACGGCGGGGACCGAGCTGATATGTACTGAATAGTATGGTGAGAGATACGCAAACATAATCGATCATACGATATTCCATTCAATGGCCAGAGCAATTATGGGATTGTCCTTATCGCATCGCTTACATCCGATTCGGTCGGAACCTTCCCAGCCACGGCGTTCGGGAAGCCCGCTGGTCTGAGCCGCACCTCACTGACTCGTAAGGAAGCGGTAAACTCTCTCTAATCTCGCATCTGGGTATACATGCTCGGCCAGTTAAGTCATGTATCGTTATGCATATTTCCTCCTTGCTTCTCAGCTCCAGCCTGCATCCACCCGGCCCTTGCATGTACCGTAGATCCCGGAGTCACCGGCAGATCGATCCCCACTTGCTGTCGTAGAGAATCCCTGGCAAATGAGTCGGACACGTCCCATGCAATCAAATCACCAGCCATCGCTTTGCAGACGGGAACTGCGCTATCTGAGCACCTTTGCTCGCTCGGCGGAGAAGCGGGATAACTCATGCATCGCGGGTATGCCGTGACACCGTTTCGGTCCATACCGTCAAGGATACAACCGGACAGGCAAGAATGGCGGAGGCGAGGGAGCTGATCCCATCCCGTGTCTCAGTTGCTCATACTGGATCAACAATTGCCGACCACGGTGAGAACCGTTAATACCGCCGTGTCTCGGAATCATTCTAGTCGAATCAATCGCAGCTGTGTCTTGGTGCGCTGTGTAGCATCCTCCCAACCTTGTCTCAGAGCATCTCCATCTTGTGTCATGTCTTGATGGCCTCTAGGCCAGGTCCATCTGCGGGAGCTCATTACTATAAGATCCTCTTTTCCAAAGCTGCTGGGAATTCCGTACTCCCATCAATCCCAACCACAGAAATAGGTTACAAAGATGCTGTTCCTCAAATCATTTCTTCTCGCAGCTCTCCTGTCTCTCGTGAATGCTGCAGCCATTCCGAAAGAAGAGGTCGAGTCTGAAATTTACGACGCCATCATTGTCGGAGGCGGTCCTGCTGGACTCAGCGCTCTAAGCGGACTTGCTCGCGTGCGTCGCAACGTCCTTCTGCTGGACTCTGGAATTTATCGCAATGGTCCAACTCGCCACATGCACGATGTAATTGGCTTTGATGGTATGTTCATCACCTGATAACCCACTGGAGTATTGTCTGACTTGGTATAGGTGTGACTCCGGCCTACTATAGATGGGCGGCGCGGAAACAACTGAGACACTATGACACCGTCAAGATGGTGAATGCAACTGTCATCCAGATCGAGCCGGAGAAGAACAACACTGAATTTGCCGTGACGGCCGTCTTCTCCGAGGGGCCGAAGACTGTTTCCGCCCGCAAAATCGTCCTGGCCACTGGCTTGCATGATATCCTCCCCAAGACGCCCGGAATTCGAGCCAACTGGGGCAAGGGCATCTACTGGTGTCCTTGGTGTGACGGCCATGAGCATGCGGACCAGCCGCTGGGATTGCTCGCCAGTCTCGACAAAGTCCCAAACCTTGTGCGCGAGATCTTGACGCTGAACAAGGATATCATTGCCTTTGTCAATGGCACAGATACACCCGAGCTGCGCGCCGCTACGGAAAAGAAGAGCCCCGAGTGGGAGAAGTATCTCAAGATCCACAAGGTCAAGATTGAGAACCGCACCATCTCCGAGATCAAGCGTCTTAAAGAGGGGACCTCCGGCAACGAGGACCCTAGCCTGCCCAGCGTCGCGGAGTTTGATCTGTTCAGTGTCAAGTTCCCCGAGGGACCGGCCGTTGAGCGAGCGGCGTTCTTGGGCAGTTTCCCCGAGGAGCAGGCTTCCGAGGTTGGAGAGAACATGGGAGTTGATCTTTGGGGCGGAAGACTTGCAGTAAATTCCACAGCTGGCTTGGTGACCAACATCCGTGGTGTTTATGCCGTCGGAGACGCCAACTCAGACAACGTGACGAACGTTCCCCACGCGCTCTTCAGCGGAAAGAGAACGGCCGTTTTCCTCCACGGTAAGTAATCCTCACTCTAGGCGCGTATCTACGTACTGACATTTACAGTTCAAATTGAGCGTGAGAACGCGGCGAAGGAGTTGGCCGAGGCAGGAGATGAGGAGAAACGGGACGTTCTGGATGAGCGATCTGTCTGGGAGAGGATGAATGGCGAGCGTGGAGATATTTTGTACGCCGGTGACTTCGACCAATGAACTCGAATGGATTTACGGGTGTAATAGACTGGTTGGGCTTTATGATTGAATGCTTAAGTATATTGTCATGATATGCCGCACATGGAGAATTTCAACAAGGCCGATGCACGATTTGCGGTTTTCACAATTGCACTGTTCAATCTCAGTTGCATGTTCTGCCCGTGATACCAAACCTTCCAAATCGGCTCAAGTACACTCAATTGAAGACTAACTTCTCCGTGGTATCCCTTCTACAGGCTCGGTGTGGGCGTATTGGGGTGCTCATCAACCAGTATCCTCTCAGTTAAGTCCGGTTCACCCCGGCACACCTTGTCAGCGGTATCGTGCTTGCCCTGGCTCTCAAGGGAAACCGCAAGGTTTTGCATACTTTCGACTGTATCAGGGTGCTCTGGGCCCAGTACCACCCTTCGAAGGTCTAGTGTTTGCTGAAATATCTGCTCGGCAGTATTATGCTTGCCCTGCATCCCAAGGGAAACCGCAAGGCTATGCATACTTTCGACTGTATCAGGGTGCTCTGGGCCCAGTACCACCCTTTGAAGGTCTAGTGTTTGCTGAAATATCTGCTCGGCAGTATTATGCTTGCCCTGCATCTCAAGGGAAACCGCAAGGCCATGCATACTTTTGAGTGTGTCGGGGTGCTCTGGGCCCAGTACCACCCTTCGAAGGTCTAGTGTTTGCTGAAATATCTGCTCGGCAGTATTATGCTTGCCCTGCATCTCAAGGGAAAGTGTAAGGCCATGTATACTTCTGAGTGTGTCGGGGTGCTCTGGGCCCAGTACCACCCTTTGAAGGTCTAGTGTTTGCTGCAATATCCGCTCAGCAGCAACATACTTGCGTTGACTGCTAAGTACAGACGCGAGGCCATACATACTGGCAAGTGTACCGGGGTGTTCTGGGCCCAATATTCTTTTCCTAAGCTCCAGCGTTTGCCGGTGCATCGATTTAGCAGCAACATACTTGCCATGCTTCCTAAGCGTTATTGCAAGGTTATTCATACTGCCGAGTGTATTGGGATGTTCTGGGCCGAAGACCCTAGTACTGAGCTCCAGTGTCTGCTGTTGTATCTCCATACTTACCTGCAACTTTCCGAGGTAACCGTAACAGTTTCCAACCCTGGCAAGAAGTCTGTGCAAAGCATTTTCATCCTTACATTCGCCTCGACCCTCAAGTGAAGCCTGGGCATGCGGTAGGTACTCTGTCCATACCTCTTTGTTCTCATGTTGTGAGGTTGGGTACACTCTTGCGAGCTGTTGAATCACGATCGTAAAACATTGTGTCCACTCCCCCTCCTCCTCTAGCCAGTTGCGCATGGCTAGTCGGACAAGTCGATGGATATCGAAAGAACTTGAGTCTTCCCGCTCAGTGATGAATGCGTAGCCCTTCAGCGTGCCTATTGCCTCTTCTGCCGCAAGGTCATCCTCTCCTCGAGGCAGTAGTGAAACTGGAATATCCTTCTCGGCGAGGAGGCATATAAATTTCAGGTACTCTGCAGCGAGTGGTGCGTCTCTCAAGATGTGGTCGAACGAGATGATCCAGGTTGCAGCTATCGGGTTTCGGATGGTATCGTAGCGACTGCGATCCTCGAAATCTCTGCTCAGTAGCTTAATTCGAGTCTTATCGCCGGACCGGAAGTAGTCGAGGTACTTGGTAGTCGACATCCCTGTCTTGGCCATGTACGAGGATGCTTGCTTGATAGCCAATGGAAGATAAGCAAGACAAGCAACAAGGCTTCCTGGACTCTGCATATCGCGTGTCTGACTCTCTCTCAAGTTGTTGTGCAGGAGCTGCGTAGCCTCGCTACTGTTCATTTCGGCCATGTTGAGGATATTCGTCGTTGGGATGTCCAGATTTGATGCAACCTCGTGATTCCTCGTGGTAAATAGAATTGAACCCTTCCTGCTGAACGGGAGATATTTGCAGAGGCCTTCATCGCCGAACAAGAGCTCCTTGTCGTCGGCATTGTCAATCACCAATAGCCATGGGCCAGCAGTTTCACTGCTGAGTGCTAGCTTCACTAAGGTCTTGACATCCGCCTGATCGTTGTCGAGTCCTGGAATGCCTAGCTGCCGCCCGATTTCACGGTAGGCGTTTTCGAAGCTGGTGGTATTGATAGTTGGGACCCAGAAAATGGAACAGTCGTGTGTTTCGTGGACCTGGTAGATGGCCTCGAGAGCAACCTGGGTCTTGCCGACCCCACCGAGGCCTTCTATTGCGGTTCGTTGGCAGTCGTCATTGTCTAGATCAGGTGGAACTCGGCTGACAATGTCGTGCAGAATCGATTCACGACCAACAAAGTCGTGATTGCGACCGAATGGGACGATGAAATGGCGTGTATGCGAAGCTTGGGATGTGTTAGCTAGGAAGTTGCACGTATGTCCGAGGAGGATCGTGAAACTTGCATTTTTGTCTGTTTTTGACAGTTGACGAAGCATCGTCTGCAAGCTTCTTGATAGCTTCTTTGACTTGCTGAAAATTCGCGTCTTTGGGGCCAGGAAACTTGTTCATGCCGGAATGGGTCGCGTTGAGACCATGTCGCTCAAATGTGTCAAGGCATGCAGAGCTCTCAGAAACAAGCTATCGATAATTAGCCTCTTGCCATATATAGATAAAAGCCACCATACTATTTTTTGAGACTTCTTTTGGAAAGTGCCAAGCCAAGATGCTGAACTTGGGGGGAGAAGGCGTCTTAGTAGCTCTGTCTTCTTGGTTTCGTAAAAGCAGCGTAGGGGAATTTGGACCGACTCAGGCCCTGCGATCTCGGCAAATGACTGTGTTATTTTTCGAAGCTCTTTATCTTGACTGTTAAGGTCATCAACGAGCTGACGCGAACTCTGGCGTCCCATGATACCGTAGACAAGCACGCCCCACTGGGCCTGTTGAGCTGCATCGCTGCCGCGAAATGGAGTGGCGAGGAAGATGATGCCGGCGATTGACATCAAAACGTCCCTGTAGGGACTGCCTTCCCGTGCTGCTCGGTTAACAGCCTATACAAGTTAGAACCTCTTTATGACCTTTTCTAGTAGATCTCGTACCTCGGCCAGGACAAGCCCTCCAAAACAAGATGCAACGAAGATGATCGGTCGCGCTCCGGTGCCTCGTGACTCCGCGAGGTGCGCAAGTAGAGTATCAGAGTGGCCAAGAATGGCTTTGACTGGGGCATCTTGGAAACAATTCGCGTTCCAGTCGTATGTGAATATCCTGGCTTCGGGGATGGCAGCCGGTAGCATATTCGCATCGGCCAGCCAGTTGACTACCCCGCCCCCATGTTCTGGTTTCTTCTTGTACTCCCAGGTTCGCGGTGACTCGGTGTCTAGGCCGTGGATGGCGACGATGCTATCCTGTCAGTAATGTATTGCGTTTGCTTTGTCGACGACGGGATGGAACGTACTCGAGGGTGGTGTGGGTGTCGTCGATTGGGCTGACTAGGTGGAGTCCGAGGTGCCGCTCCGCGGAAGTAGCCTAGATTTGGTTAGCATGATATCTAGATGGCCTCGCTTGATGCGTACCATGATGCTATGCCAGATAAGGGTTGCGTAAGTTGCGTAAGTTGCGGATGTGGCATGAGATGGCAAGAAAAGCGAAGCGTTTTGGCCTTGGATCAGATAGGAACAATGTCAAGGGAGCAAATTTGTCGACGGATGATGGAAATATCAGGCTCCGGTAACCACGTTATTATTGGTTGGCCATGGCAGGCTGGAAGTTGCAGCTCTGGGCGCTTAAGGCTGCCTGAGCTGCGGCTTACATGGCTGTGCCTAGTGGCTGTGTTTGGCATCCCAACTCCCATTGAAGCGCTAAAATTGCAGTGCAAGGTGTTGGTCGAGGAAGAGAGCTTGGCTGAGTGGAGCCTCCCAACTCTTCTTAAAGTGCTAAAATTGCAGTGCAAGCTGGCGCAGACAGGGGGGGTTGAACGTGGACTAATCCACTTGATGATGCACAGACAAGAGTCCGAGTCCGGAAATGGTGTGGCAGGGTAGGTGGTGGGTGGTGTGGATGCCCTGTACGAAGGCGTGCTGGAGGTTGTAAGTGTGAGTGTGTAGCTGCGCTGTGTCTTGCGGGGGTTGTGGTGTGTAATGGCCAACGTTGGATTGATGTTGTGAGCTTAGTGCTCAGATATTAGGAGATAGCTAGTGGTTATCTATACCTCAGCCCGAGTTCTTTCAGTCCCATTATCATTGCTACTATTTACGGCCGACTGGAAATTCTTTGTGAATCGCTCTAGGATAAAGCTAATAGAACGCTTAGTTCCCTTATATAGCTATGGCAAAGAGTCCAGCGAACCACTGTATAGAATATCCTTGAAGAAGGAAATTATCCGAGAATAACTCCTATACCCATATCATTACCAACAGTCCTCCATATCTCCTCTCTAAATCCCAACCCCACTGAGGCATCTGTTTCCTCCAAATCTAGCAGGTCCTCTTCATCCTGCCTCACCCAAATCTCTTGGACAAGCATCCAAGCTCTATCGATATTCATCATGCCTTGCCGCTTTCTTGCCAAAGAAAAAGATATTGTCGCCATTTCGCGGTCGTTGAGATTAGTTGCCTCACATGCCGCTATAAATAGTGGCCAGAGCAGCGCGCCCATTGGGCCAGCACTCTTTGCAACTTTGACGCAATGTTTGAGGCTCAGATGTGCTTGTGGTGACACAAGTTTGTGGTTGTGGGGTAGGCAGCGGATTCTCCGGTATAGGTATATCAGGGCTGAATGTCGATATGCCAAAGAATTGGAGAGAAGACTTTGCATACGAGCCTGAGTTTCAGTTGTTTCTTCAGAGTCATTTCCAAAGTTCTCGCCATGTGCATCTTCAGCATACATCTCCGGTTGCCAACTTGAAAGGGCAGCTTCAATAGCAGACGCGGAGAAATCCAACTCGGCACGCAAAACTGCTACTTTCAGCGCCTCTCCGGGATCGGTTTGATCAAGCTGGTCTCTCAGAGAAACCAGGCTGGAGAGGCGATGCATTATAGGCCACAGCGAATTGGACATCCCCAGAAGAGTGTCGAAGTGGTGATCAGGAGATGATAAGTCTCTTCGATTAGAGACTGGCGTTCTGGAGCGAGGTTTTAATCTGGGGGCGCTAGAAAGTGGCGCAGTGCCTAACGAGAGCCCTGAAATTACATCGTAATAGCGAAAGGCCTATGGGTGGGCTTTAGGTCATGTACTCAAACTTTGGGTAGAGACGTACATCTTCTAGAAATGCAGTGTTTGCATCTGTAGCAACATCTCCCAGGGTGGTCAATACGCCATTAAGGTATTTCTTAATGAGAGTTGATCGGGCATTCTGAAACAGCTGAATGAAGTTAGCTCTATAATCATAGCGAGTTTTGTTACATACCGCCTCGTAGTAGATGAATATGATGGAAGCTGCGAGCAGTTCATTCCGCTTCATGTTGTCTTTAACACCGATTTCGTACTCCAGGTTTCTAGTGGATCTAGAGTAGAAGAACGCTGCCTTTTCGTCATTGGCAACTCCGTGAAACTCGAGGTGCGCGCTGGCTAGGGTGTAAACTGCATTTCTGACCAGTTGACTGTACTGGCAGAGCGGAAGTATGATTCGGTTAAATGGATTCTCGCATCTATCCTCGAGAACCATGAGGCGAGAAAGAACCGTGCAGAAGTGCGCGAGCAGTTCTTGCCTATTACGACGTGTTGAGAAATCCGCGAAAGAAGAGCTGGAAACGCTGGGTCCTAAAGGGAAGTCTGTGGGATTTGACGCTGGAACAGCTGAGGATGGACTGCTACCGCGATGTGCGTCGATGACCTGGGATGAATCCGGGCTGTGAGCTGGAGTTTCGCCATCTTTGGCGATTTCGTCCTCCAATCTGGGGGAATTGCAGTCATCAGAATGATGAACTACAGCGGGGTCTTGGTCGTGGTTGTCTTGAGAACAAGTCGTGGGTCGGGACGAGAGCGAGATGCTGTTCACCAACGTCGCTGCCGATAATAGCGAACGAGCAAGTCTGTTGTCTAGAACATGGTGATCAGCAAATGCATCTCCTGTAACTTTCGGCTTCATATATGTTTACTGGAGGCTAGAGTTGACTTGAACACGTGGCGTTTACGAGGCTTGATAGGTCCATAGACGCAATCGAGGTTGTGACTCTGACATCGTCCACATTGGGGGCGGGTCTCGTCGCACTTTCTCTTCTACATGGTCTGCGTCAGAAATTTCTTTAGAATTTTTCATCCTTTGTTGTTATCTCACCTTGTTCTTGCTGATGATAACGGGTCAGCCGGAAGTTTGCAACTTGTGAATAATGACTCACCAGGAGGTGCATCCTATTGAGACGGTTAAGATAAGAGTACAGCTAACTTTGCATAATAGGATTGACTTAAGGACCGACGGTATGTTAGAGAAGACGGTCATTCCTTATCGAACATTGTGGAAGACTCACATAACGCACCTGCTCGAGACCGCGTGTTAGGGGGTTTAGGCTGTGCCCGTTTGGCATATAGGAGCATGGTGTAGCTTAGTGGACCCTGGTATGTTCAATCTCGTGAAAATCACACCCTAGAATGAACTACAGGTGCATTAGTTCCTTGTGGCCCTAGTTTGCTGTCGGTAATCAGATGAATTGAAGGTCCGGGTGTGGCAGCCTGGGTTTTAATGACGATTTTGACGATGAGTCCTGAGGGAGGAGGGGTCCAGGCGGGGTAGAGAAGCGGGGTTGCTAGCTTGATAGCACGTACTCGCTGGTGGTATGTTTTCAACAAAAAGGGCAGTCCAATTCGTAAACATTTCCTTGGGACAGATTTATTATTACTGTCCATTGCATGGGCCAAGCTTTTCTAGTTTTGACCCTTCTCGGACGAAATTCCAAGTCCATGCAACTGTCCACTGCGCTTTAAAGGGCATCATGGACTTGACGGCTTGCATTGGTCCCTACAAGTGCTTCGTCGCATCAATGAGCTCAATGGCAACTAACAGATCGGGAATATATTCGGGAGAAGAGCTTCCCTATGAATCTCCATCCATCCCATTCGGGGAATTACTCGGATTTCCTCAGTCATGACCCTTCCCGAGGTTGGTGATTCCTGGCCAATCTCGTCACCCACAACTGACGCGCGGTGGGCCCATCTGAATCCTCAGTCTATGCCATTCGGGGAATTATCCGGGGTTGGTTCCAACGTGGCGGATTAGCGCTTTAAAATCTGGCCACGACCTTTGCTTGAGTTCCTCCCGTCGAATCAATTCCCTCTTCTTTTATACTCCCCCCTCATGACTTGACGTTCTTTCGTGCCTCACTATTCGTCATTCTCGTCAGGCTACTTTGTTGGGAATCATCAAAATATGACATTGTTTGACCTTACTATGTGCTAACGACGTCCACATTCTGTCCATTCATGTTTCCTCAGTAAGCTGATTCAGTCCTGTCCCATTTAAAACCGGAATGTCGGTAGATAATTTACAAATGTTACCTTAGATGAATAAGTCCTACCGATCGATCCAAATCGCCTCGAAATTTGCTCATCCTTCTTCCATTATCTCGCTCCGCAATTTGGCCCCGAGCCTGTCGGAAATGCTGTTAATAGCGAATAATTCCCGAAATGCGATAAATGCAAGGATCCGTCATGCCAGTACGCTTCTAGGTCTGTCGATCTGTGCCACTAGCCTGCATAGCAATTTGACCCACTGGACAGATAACATGCGGTCATACCTAGCAACAGGAGCGGACCTACCCCACGTTGACATCGAGTCTCCTTCACACGCCGTTGATCTAGAATGAATCTAGATCTCCAAATCCTAAATCATCGGTCAGGAGCCAGCTGGTATCGTTTGTCAAGTCCTCAATCAGCCTCGACGGGCTGTCCATCGTTGGCTGTTGATCTGATTCGGTTGGGTCATTGTACACCGGCCAACCCAAATCTATATGAGCGGCTGGATCGTCGTACCCTAGCACAAGCTCGGAATGCTTTAGTAGCTTGGGGAGCTGCTGGGATTGGCCCCCACGTGTCTTGAACAAGGATTCCACCACAGCACAGAGCAGATCTCGAGGTCCTATTTCAAACGACGAGAAGCCCGAGCTAAGCGCCAGGGCACTGTCGGCCAGGCTGATTCCAATGTCACAAAGCTTTTGCTCCTAATCTCACGGTTAGAAACCTGGGCGATAGGAACCGAAAGACTCCATCTTTGTTACTTACTATTGCAATCCCGTGGCAGTCTATGGAGCTCTGTCTGACCGAATGCAGAGTTTCCATAATGGTTCTGCCCACATCGACAGGTGTTGAAAATGGTAGCAATGCTCCGGAACTATGTGATGGCGAAGGGTTCTCGCCGAAGACCAAGCGCCACAAAGCCACGCGAAGCCATTGCTGCGTGATAAGGGTATCGAACCGCTGACTCTCTATCATGGAGTCTGTAGCTTGGACTACACAGAGCTTCGTATCGATTTCGTGGGCCAAGGCAACGCCGCGAGGTTGCTCCGCGTCACTCTGAGGGTGCCATTCGTAAAGCGAGGGAGGCAGGGCCTCGAAAATGCCAATGTGGTTGTACAGATCGTTCATGACTACTGGGCAGGCTGAGTTGACAACGTCGGGCTTCGCAATGCAATTACGGAGCCTGACAGGCCGCCGATGCTGGAGGGCAAAGGTCCTAGAAGATGATTTGTTAAGAGGTAGGCTGGACAAAAGCGATATTAGTGAGCTCACCTCTCCGTCACAAACAGGATCCAAAAGACACGACGGCCTAACTCGCGGTCGCTATCAGAGAGATTGATATAGCTGGCATCGTAATCCAGATTAAGCGAGATGGCGAGTGTTATGCTCTGGTTTAGGTAGAACCAGGCATGCTGAAACTTTTCTAGACTTGCGTATATGGTGAATAAGAAGTATGAGGTTACAACAGTGTCCAGACTAATATCCTCGACAATGTGGAACTGGCGGCATGCGTTCTCGGCTGAAGCGAGTAGCATCTCAGTGGTTAGTTTTGGATCTGGTGGGATGTTTACTCTCGGGTCGTCGTCATTGTCCGCCAAGCGTTCTAGATCCAGGTGCCGAGTTGTAGCACATAGCGACATGATGAGAGCATATCGTGAGGGCGGTAGTTCATCCAACCGGAACACATCGACCAGGATCTCGTCGGTATTCACAACGGGCATTATCGGGAACACGTATTTCACAAATGCCTGAACATAGGCAGCCAACGTGGAATACAGCTGTGGGGTGTTGCCCAACAAATCCATCGTAGGGTCGTTGAAGGAAGGAAGGGAGAGATATGCTTTGGGATGAGGACTGATACGCTCGGGGGATTTGCTCCATGATGGGCAAGATGTCGAACGTTCCTCTGCAGGGGGCGTTGGTTGGACTTCGTCGCTGTTACCGCTGCCGTTTTTGGCCTTATTGCTGTCAGAGCGGCCGCCATCATTGAATCGCGAAAAGGTAGTCGGCGTAGAAACGTCGAAAGAATCCTTGTCCAGCTCAGTGTTGCCCTGTCTGAGCTGGGCCAAGCGTCGGCCTTTACCTCCCCTGGGTCCTCTTCGACGAAGAGTCTGGGCGTATTGGCATCGAATCGACGCTGCGGTGCAAGCAGCACAGGGTATCCCACGGTCGCACTTCGTCTTCCGGAAGCGGCAGCTGTCGCACGCTTGCTGAGGCGGGTTCTGGTGAGTCTCCATGATGGTTTCGAGGTGGTGAGATGAGGTTCGCGAGCGGAGGTTCACGTGCTACTTCCATCTGTTGAGGTAGCACCATTCCGCTGCCTCAGTTGATGAATAGCGTCGGAATTGATGCACACAGTGTGGACTCGAATGCGCTCCCAGTCGTTATAATGACGGAACTTGACTAGGCTATCATCTAACGGGGTCCTTGGCTAGCTTAGCGTGAAAATCAACAGCATTTATGCGAATAATACAAAACATCCATCTAGCGGATTTCGGATCAACTGTAGGGTAGGGACATTCCCGAGTGTTTTTGTGGCTACGCTCTGGCATTAATCTGTGATATTGAATACACCTAACCAAATGCACTCTCAGTGAAGCCTCATAAAATCCATCACCGAACAATAACATTCAAGATCCGATGATCACTTCCAGCGAAACCTGCTGAGAAGTAGTAACGCTCTGCTTTTGAGACCACTCTCGCACTAGATCAAATTCGAGAATCTGGGACACCACATTGGCATGTGAGCTGTCAGTAATGGCGACGGATCCTTGATCAATCTCGACCCCTTCGAGTTTCGCTTTAATATTACTCTTTTCAACACCTTGGCCTGATACCCAAAGTCCCAACTTACCCAGTGCCTTGAGAACAGCGGAGACTTTGATCTCGTCTCCACTGCAAGATACATCCAACGAACATACTGCAGCTGCTCCTGTCATTTTCCCAAGCAAACCAAGAACGGCCACCAAACACTCCCCTCCACCGAAGGAGAGACGATGAACCTCGTAGCCTGACAGAATTTCGAAGCCTTTCACTTCCAAGTCTACCTCAAGCAGAGCAGTTTCCTCAGAATGGACCGCTGGAGTGGTTCCTAGCTTAATAGGACCACGCACGGTCTGGAATTGGTGAGAAAAGAAGACCACTTCAGCATCTGGGTTCCACTGCAAGCTTCCTGGAGCTGAGAACTCAGATACTGATACCAGGGAAGAGACATTCGTGGGACGGGTATTGAATACACCCATGAATTTGACCCCTGTGATTGTTTCGGAAACAATCTTGAGAACCCCCGATTCTTGATATCGGTCGAAAGCACGAGGGGTTTTGGCACACGTCGAAGGCCGAAGGACTAAGCTTCTCCCGCCGTCTGGGCTAGGGGCCACCATTTGGTCAATCAGCTTCAAATCATGTTTTCCGGGAACGTCCGTGATGAAGATTGGTCCGCCAGATAAGCAGCGTGAAGCAGCGTGAGCGGGCCCATAATCCATGGACGTTTGAAACATGTCCCAGTCCAGCACTGCGTTCAAATGCTGGGTGAAAAGGCTGTTGTGAGCGTTGGCCCAGATGTGCCACGGGTGGCTGCTGGGAATTTCTGGAAAGAAGTCATCGCTGTTGCGAAGGACCACTGGGGCAGTCTTGGTTTGAAGGAGACTCTGCCACAATAGCTCGGGGATCTGGGACATGCAGCTAATCGCCTTTCCTCCGAATCGTCGCTGGTAAGCCATCGTCCAGGCAGCCTGATATGCCGGAATGAGAGCAGCTCGGTCAGCACTGTTTTGCAGATCGCTTAGAAGGCACTGGACGTCGGTTTTGACGAAGGTGATTCCAGAGGAGCTCAAGTAGGCGTAAAAGTCGTCGTAGAATCGGTTTAAATCCGAGGCCGAAATGGACTTGAGCTTAGCGGGAAAAGCATAATACATCTTGCCATCGACGTCCACGGTCTCATAGTTGTCAACAATCCACCCTTCCTTGGCAATGGCACCCCAGTAGCCGAATAGCCCGTGCCAAACTCCGATATCTGTGATCAAGGGGTTTTCAGCCCTGACGCTATCAGTCAGGCCCTTGAGACCGGTGGGGAATCCCTGGTTGGCCTTGAAATCCGCGAAGCCGAGAAAATCGTGATGGCCGTCGCCGAGTTCCGTACTGCCGAGGGTTTGCCAGTTGTCGTCGACCAACAGCGTCGAGATTTTCACATTGTTCTTCCTCAAAACACGGAGAGCCTCTAGAATCTTGTCTTGGGTGAGGTCTGGCCCGAGTGCGTTCCATGTACAGAATCCCAAGTAATCCACCAAAGGTTCAAGGTTTGAGGAGTCTGTGCCGCCCGACTTAAATTCTTCGTCAATCATCTCCCGAACCAACGGCGTCTCGTTAGCCTCGGCTTGGAGATTGTGCATTATTGCGCCGATTGACGTCTCGATGTCTGGGGCGACTGAGAGCATAATTCGACAGGGTTTCCCGGTTTCGCTGTCATCTCGGGTGTGAGCGACAAATTCACCCTTCTCGTTGGACAAGAGGCAAGTATAGACATCGCTCGTGCTAGGCGCAGCAACGGTGATGACATTGCCGTCTCCCCTCAGGATGGAACAGAGAATCGTGCGTTCCGAGAGGTAGAGAAAGTCGTCGCCATGGCGTGGGGCAATCCAGGGCGGCTCGATTCGTGAAACAGCAAAGAATCTGGCCTGGTTAAGAACTGTGCCTAGAATCTTCTGCTCAGAGCCGTTGATCGGATCCGATTCGATAGAAAACAGCGATGCTTCCTTATGCGCAGTTTCAACTCTCACTTCATGCCACCTTGGCGCAAGTGCTATCAATGATCCGGCCTCTGGATGAGCTTCCAAAGGGCTTTGTAAAATAATTTCACCTTTTAGAAAGCTGCCGGAGCCCGTAATCCACTGCCACGCGGTTTCGTCGGAAATGCGGTACTTGATGGTGAAAGTCTGATGCAATGGCATACCCTCAGCCAAGGCTTGTCGAGACAACGTCACCACAAAGTTTTCCGAATACCAGTCCTCATTGTCTTGGAAAGTGACTGTGGGCAGACATGATCTCGAAAGCGGAAATGACCGCCATGCGCTCACATGCTGTTGCGACCCGATTGCAGCGGTGCATAGACGCAATTGAAACGGGTACACGGAGCGGGATTTGCTCCACTTAATGTTCACGGAGAATGAGATCTGCTCATGATGTTATTATCAACATGCTCACTCATCTGGCACATCACTGACTTCATTCTGGCCAGCCGAGATAACGGACAGCTGTTCAAGGGGAGGGTGGCAGTTGAATATAGGATAAGCTCCGGCCATGTTGCTCGTAAAAGAATACGCGGGCTCTCGTCACGATGAAGCTTTGGACCGCCCAACGTTGACGCTCGGGATACCAGAGAGTCCTTTAATAAACAGCGCCTTCAGAAAGCGTGTGGATCTGAATTGTGGGAAGACCCTTGGCTATCCACATTCTGTCGCATATCGATTCCAGGGTGCCAAACGAGTCCTGCCATGATGAGCGTTGGAGGAAAGTCTTTCCGGCGTTGTCTGGGTTCGCTAAGAAGTCCGAGTTGTTTCGTGAAACTACGATTCCATTATCATCCTAGAATGCTGCACATTGGATGATAGTACTACAGTTCCGAGGTCTGCCCACCAAGCCCGATTCTGACCGCCAGTCCGAATATATCCCCATAGAGACTAGTCGGAGGGGTAACGTCGCTGGTCTACCACAAGCCCGAATAATACCCCATTCAGACTAGTTAGAGGGGTCATGACGGGAGGTGGAGATATTGGGATCACTTCACTGGTCAAGACGCTTGCTATCACGGTCATGTAGAGCTCTTGGACAGATTGATCCCAAGTAACAGCCCACACAAACTTGTGTGAAGAGTTTTGAGCGGGTCCTGGGAATGCTTTCACACCTAACCATATTGGCCCCATGTACGCCTGAATCCCTTCATCCATTGGCGAAAATCACGCTTCCTTAGCTCATTGCCCCGTGGGGACTATTCCCCACGGGGACTGACTAGTGGAGAAGCATCCCAACTACGCGGATAGTGGGTCGCTCGAATGATGATGAAGTTGGCATGCGAGCAAGGTCAGCTACAACTTATTGTATGATGAGGTGGTATTACAGTATTTAAAGGTTCTACTCGGCCTCTTAAAGTCAAGGTGCTGCGCACTATCAAGCAGATCTTCAGTCAACCTCTTCAACTCAGCGCGACACATCATCATCTCCATCATGGGAACAGAAGCGAAAGACAACATGATAGATCCGGCTCAACATGTCGAAGCTCCACCGGCAGACGGCATGGCTTCCAAATCCCTCGCCTTCAACGCCGAGGAGAGCCTGATTGTCGAGCACAACTTATCGCCATGGGAGGCCATCAAAGCTTACCCCATGGCTATCTTCTGGTGTGTCGTCATTTCGGCTTGTGTCATCATGGAAGGATACGACCAGATTCTTGTTCAGAGCTTCTACGCGTACCCCCAGTTTCAGCTTAAATATGGCGAATACGTTGGTGTTGGCAGCACCGGATACCAGATCAATGCACCTTGGCAAGCTGGCCTAAGCAACGCGTCCGGTGTGGGAGCATTTTTCGGTACCCTCATGAATGGGGTCGTACTTGAAGCTGATGGATGCAAATTACACGGCTAACCCTTGCAGATATCTGGTTGACAAGTTTGGTCACAAAAGGGTGCTTCTAGGAGCTTTGGTTACGCTCTCGGCATTCATCTTCATCACATTCTTCGCACCAAACCTTCCCGTCCTATGCGTTGGCCAAATCCTTTCCGGTCTCCCCTGGGGCATTTTCGCTACTGCGGCACCCGCCTACGCCTCAGAATGCCTGCCCATGGTTCTTCGCGTCTACTTTACCAGTTTCACCAACATGTGTTTCATCATTGGCCAATTGATCTCGGCTGGTGTCTTGCGCGGCCTCCAAGGGCGGCAAGATGAGTGGGCATACAGGATCCCCTTTGCCCTACAGTGGATGTGGCCGATCTTCTTGATCCCGCTTGTTTCAATGGCTCCCGCAAGCCCGTGGCATGAAGTCCGAAAAGGTCGTCTTGAATCAGCCGAGAAGTCTCTTCGTCGCCTGCAACGGAAGTCTGCGGACATTGACCCGAAAAAGACACTGGCAATGATCGTCTACACAAATAATCTGGAGGAGCAACTTCAGGTTGGCACCACGTATTGGGATTGCCTCAAGGGCTTTGAACTTCGACGTACGGAAATTGCTTGCATGTGTTTTATCGGACAGCCGCTCTCTGGTGGCAACTTCGCTTGTAAGTAAGCTGGACTTGTGGGCATGCTCAGGCTAACATTTGACAGACAACTCTTCCTACTTCTTCGAACGAGTTGGACTCAACACCGAAACAACCTACTCTCTTAACCTTGGAGGAACAGGACTGGCACTCCTCGGAACATTGATCAACTGGTTTTACATCATGCCTAGATTTGGTCGCCGGCCCACTTACTTGTTGGGAATGGCTGTCATGATCATGGCTCTGATGGCCATTGGAATCCTTCAAGTATGGGGCGATAGACCCTCAGTTGGATATGCCCAGTCTGCGCTCTGTTTATTCTGGACATTCGCCTTTCAGCTGTCAGTTGGTCAACTGGGGTGGGCTTTGCCTGCGGAAGTCGGCTCCACACGCCTTCGCCAGAAGACCATTTGCCTGGCCCGAAATGCGTACTACATTGTCAATGTTGTTTCTGGAGTTCTCCAATCATACTTCATCAACCCTACTGCGTGGAATTTGTCAGGCTACACGGGTAAGTTTATGATCTCTTGTTATACCCGGTTCTTCCCCACAAAGCAGGCAGAAACTTACGATTATAGGTTTCTTCTGGGGAGGTACTTCCATCGTTGTGCTTGTCTGGGCATTTTTCCGACTGCCTGAGACAAAAGACCGTTCATACGAACAGCTGGATGTGCTGTTTGCGCAGAAAGTACCCGCGCGACACTTCAAGAAGACCGATCCTGATGTTTTTAATCACTATGAAGTCAACTGATTTGAAATGGATCAGATATAAATTGCCGTCTCAGTTTCTTTCAGACCGACTTTTTACCTGAGTCTGATCTTGTCAAGCAGAGACTCTTGGAGACTAGTGAGGCGGTATATTCCTTCCATTGTAGTTCACATTTGAGGTTGTCAATTGATAGGTAGCGGGTGGAAACGATGTGACCCGCTGACTAGGACAAACTTAAGATAGCCCGAATAGTTAAATACCGGTACACACGATCGCCCTTTGCGTAAATAAATACTGCTCTAGTCAAAGCTGCGAATATTCAACGCGGCTGTAGCATTGGGGAAGGCTTTGAGCGATTGCATTCATGAGGTCTAGATTCATGCCTAAAGCAATCATGCAATGAGTCTACCGCACGTATGCCATTTAATTTAGAAGATGTAGTCATAATAGTGAATACTGTACGATCAAATTTGTCTAAACACTCGGCAAGAACATGGATTGCATCATCTGCATGTCAGAAAACTTAGCCCCCTCAGCGCCTACAGGATTACCTGCGGAATTCACTAAGATTCAATTCGGAAGGCTCATTGACAAATGAGGAGTGAGAGACGGGGGCGTGAGTCGAAAGATCGATGCTATACGTAGGTACCTTGGGTAGTTGATAGTAGTAGCTTGAAGTCCCTAATTGTACCCAATCAACCGATCCTGGATTATCAGCCACCGGCTGACTTGTATCGACGGGCGGGGTATTAATCGGGGATATAAAATAGCTTCGGGGCTACACGGCGACGGCATATGACTCACGCCGAAGTTCATGGCGCGCGATTATCCAAGATCTGCATACGCCGAATACAAACAAACTTATTGCGTGCACTAGCCGACATGTTTATAAATTGATGATATCCCAAGACATCTTCAAAATAACAACCCTCATCCATTATTTGTCTTCTTATTGAACACCTGAACAATGGCATTTCCCGAACCTCGAAACACTGGCATGGTCTACCGCCGACTTGGCCGATCTGGTCTACATGTGTCAGCTATCAGTCTGGGTAGCTGGATGACCTATGGAGGATATACCGACGACGAGGCCTCATTTGCTTGTATGAAGAAAGCGTACGACCTGGGAATTAATTTCTTCGACACCGCCGAAAATTACACAGCAGGTCAGGCGGAAATTGTGATGGGTAAGGCTATCAAGCATTACAAATGGAAGCGAAGTGACCTCGTTATCAGCACGAGTAAGTTATACAAAACCCAATACACTTCCAAGCTAACAGGCAATTCATAGAAATGAACTGGGGGGCTGTGAACGGAGAGATTTTGGTCAATAATCACGGGCTATCGAGAAAACACATTATCGAAGGACTAGAGGCCTCGTTGGAGCGCCTTCAGCTCCGGTATGTGGATATCGTTTACGCTCATCGGCCTGACAGGTTGACTCCCATGGAGGAGGTTGTCAGAGCATTCAATCATGTCATTAATCAGGGTCTGGCTCTGTACTGGGGTACCTCTGAGTGGAGTGTCGATGAAATCACAGAGGCTGTAAGTCTTACAAGGGTCCCACGGTTACTGAAGATACTAATAATGTACGGCAGGTTGGAATTGCCCGTGATTTACGGATGATTGGACCCATCGTCGAGCAGCCCCAGTATAACATGCTGGTTCGAGACAAGGTTGAGGGCCAGTTCCAGCGACTGTACGAGCGTGTCGGTTTAGGGCTTACTACATTCAGCCCTATAAAAACTGGGATACTATCAGGAAAGTATAACGATATTGTTGATGGTCAGCTCCCCAAAGACTCACGCTTTGGGAGTAGCAAGGACGGCTTTGCGGATTTTATGCGCAGTCGCGTTGGCACTGATAGCTGGAAAGAAGAGATTGAGATGGTGCGCAGCTTGAAGCCGATTGCAGATCGCTTAGGCATCAACCAAAGCCAGTTGGCTGTTGCTTGGTGCCTGAAGAACCCAAACGTCAGCAGCGTTATTACGGGTGCTAGCAATCCGGAGCAGCTGGAGGAGACTGTGGCCGCTCTCAAGGTGCTGGATAAGTTGACCCCCGAGGTTATGGATGAGATTGACGCTATTACGAGGAACAAGGTTACTCTTGATCCTGCTCGATATGGCTGAAGACAGAATATTGCAATTATTTCGCATTAGATGGAGAATACAGTCTGCTATCCTAAAACAATGCCACATTGTAGTGTGCTGCATTCTAGTGAGCCACCTTCATGGCTGGAGACTCTCTCGTACAGGCATTCTGCCATGCGGCTCGCATTACCCCTTTGATCGCCTCGAGAGTAGATTTAAGAGCGACTTGTGCTTCGGCAATTCCTAGCGTGTCGTCCATTGTTTGCTTGCTTGTTGGGAAATTCATGCCATGCTAGACAGCTTTGTGTGGAATGCAATGTTTCAAGATACGAGATCCAGAACGAACCTCGTGCCCTCGGCCAAAGGGTGAATCATGGTTAGCTCCATCGTGCCGCGAACTGTAGCTAACGGACCGATTCGATTAAAGGGCGGCATATTCGGCCCGTACGGTCAGACAACAGGAAGGATATGGATATGGTCTGATACACCCAATCGCATATATGGAGATGGATCTTCATGTACAACTTCTGTTGTCACCCTGAAAACTTTTAAGACATGCCAAGTTAACTCATGGGCTCGCGGGTTCGGGTCGGTCTCGTGGACGCGACAGAAGCCGCCTTTTCCATTTTCCCCGCGAGACATAGACTATGATGACTTCTGCACAACGTATTTATTAAATGACACCTGTCTCGCGTAAAATTAAAAACTTTTGGTATGTCTTTGAAGCAGATAAATTGAACAAAGTTGTGGTTAGGGTAAGCAACTTCAAATTATATTTAAGTAGGCTCCCGTGGACATTTTCTCAATACCCCAACATAGCCTACCATCGCCTCTACCCACACACATCCACGTTCAAAAGTGAACAACATCACCTCCTTGAATATGCAACTCTCCAACGCTATTCTTGTTGCACTTGCCACTGCAGCATGGGCACAGGACTATTTGGTACTGTCGAAATCTTCGAAACTGTGACATCAGTCCTAAATGCCTGATAATCTAACCTTGCGCAAGGCTACGATTTATCCCTCTCGAGGGTATTCTGGCCCTTCCCTGAGAATTTACGACGAAGAATGCGTTCGACTCAGGCCGCCGCTGTAAGTCTGATCTCAAAGTTGTCGCGTATAATTCTCATCGGTGTAATAGCCGTAGCCGTGTTGGCTCCATAAAGATCACCGAAGACACTTACTGCGAATTTTATACGTATGTTACACTGTTTGATAACCACCCACCAAGACTGCAAGCGGAATGAACTGATCATACCTCGGTAGCACTAATTCCTGCCTTCTTTCTCTAGGCTGGTACTATGGTAACTTCCAGTCGTTGAGCATTGATGCTCCAATTGGGTCTGTACGATGCGGATTTAAGGATGAGGGCAATTGATGAATACAATGGGGATAGCTTTAAATAAAACGACATCGCTCTCTGGACTCTTTTTCATGTTCAGTCTCAGCGTCTCGCACAGATTTTACGTGAAATTTAGAGTACTTAAGCATGGCCCAATACCTGCTCAAGGACAGCGGAGACACAGCTGGTGCTCTCCGCATCAGCAGCACAGAATGTCGTGAATGAATCTGCCTCAAGCAATGGCTCCACCACCCACGCGGAACACAGATTCCGGGACAAGGGTGTAATAGAATAACATCACTCCGTTGAAGGAAGGCCACAGGTGCACCGCGTTTGATAAAGTCATGCCTTATTCAGCCTCTTAACTAACTTTACCCGCCGTAATATTGCAAAGCCGGCCAGGCCGGGGACTAGAGATTAAAATACCCGTGGGTACCCACGCATGGGTAGGCCCATGGGTACCCAAATTTTTTTGGGGGTATTCTTAAATACCCATAGATAAGAGGTCTTAGCTTAAAATAGAAATAAATAAGAATAAAAAAAATATTATTTAAAAAAAAAAAAAATTTAATAATAAAAATAATAAATTTAATTTTTAAAAAATAATATTTTTTTATTATATAATATATATATATATTAAATATTATATTTTTAAAATTTTATAAATTTTAAGTTTTTTTTAAATAAGATAATTTCTTATTTTTATATATAAAACTTATCTTTATGGATACCCATGGGTATACTCCAGCAGCCCACGGATACCCATGGGTACCCATAGGTACCCAATTTCAAACTCTACCGGGGACCAAGCATTCATCACATTCATCACACAACGGAGCACAGCAGACCCAAAATCGCACTATACCGAATGAAGTAGTGAGTCTCTTATTGGCTAGAAATGTTATTTTCTGACATCACTACCCCAGCAGACAACCTTGACGATGACCTGGATGACATGATCGACAATTCCCGCTTTACTCAATTAGGTGGTGAGTCTCTCATTGGCTAGAAGTACCCTCTAATGGGACGTAGATGACCCCATGGATAATATTCGCTTTGCTCAATTAGGTAGTAAGTCTCTCATTGCTTGCTTTCAGGACGATGAGGCCATGTAGAACCTAATAGAAGGGCGAATGGTGCAGAATGAACAAGTATTAATACCCTGACTGGTCGCTGCTATGGACGGGAAAAGAATCCAAACACCATTCATATCATTCAAGCTTAAGCCACGCGCAATCGTTTCAGCGACCACATTACCAGCTACCTTTGTGTCCTACCACCACAGGCATTATGACAGCAACAACTCACGCCGCATTCAATGCAAACACTGAAAGTCTCGAGGTCGCCAAGGCATTCGCTGAAAGAGTTCACGGCAGCACTATCATAGTCGCCGGTGTTAATCGCGGTGGAATTGGGTTCTCGACTGCACAGGCCTTCGTCAGTATCACCCACCATTCTTTATACGCATTTAAGCTAACTGCCGTCTAGGCCTCTCAATCCCCCGCCCATCTCATCATCTCTGGTCGTAACCCATCGAAGATCCAGGAATGCATCGATGCTCTCAAGGAGGAGTTCCCCAACGTCGAGTACCGCAGCTTGCAGATTGATCTCTCCAGCCAGCAGTCTGTCCGTGCTGCAGCTGCCGAGGTTCTCTCCTGGTCTGACGTGCCAACTGTCGACATACTTGTGAACAATGCCGGTGTCATGGGCGTCCAAGAGCGTACCCTGAGCAAAGATGGCATCGAGATGCACTTTGCGACAAACCATATCGGACACTGGCTATTCACGTGTCTCATTATGCCCAAGTTCATCAAAGCTTCTGAAGGCAATCCAAAGGGAGCCACTCGAATTGTCAATGTTAGCTCCGCCTCACCCATGGTAGCGTGCATGCGCTGGAGTGACATCAACTTCGACAAGCCAAACAAGGAGCTGCCGGAAGCAGAGCAGCCAAATTACGACTGGCTTAAGGTATGGGGCTACACAGATGTGGAGAACCAGTCATATATTCCCCTCGATGGCTACAATCGCAGCAAAGTTGCAAATGTGCTGTTCGGAATTGGCGCCAACAAGAGATTGTACGACAAGTACGGGATCTTGACCCTCGCCGTCCATCCAGGAGTAATCCTCACAGAGCTGGGGAGGAATTTTCCTGCGGAAACACTCGCCGCAATCAAGGGGATGAATGAGAATGGAATATTCACCTATAAAACATTAGGCGCAGGAGCGTCGACAAGCCTGGTTGCTGCATTGGATCCGAAACTGGAGGCTGGCGAAACCAACAAGGATAGCGAGAACCATGGAGCCTACCTGGTTGATTGCCAGATCAATGACAAGGCCCGCCCTCTTGCGGTGTCCAGCGAGGAGGCTGAGAAACTGTGGAAGCTCTCCGAGGAGCTGGTTCAGCAAAAGTTTACTTGGTGAGTGTCCACGCGATGGTGACCTTCGACTGGCTGGATATTGCCCCAGATGCAGATTGTATAGGGCGACATCCTCCCAAGCAGTGGTTATCCTCAAGATTGGCGCATAACCGTTACGAGTCTCCCTGATGGAGCGTACGCCCAGTCCAAGATCCAAGTACGCATCGATCTTTGTCTTATAGGATGCGAGGATTTAGCTAGCTTCTTCGAGGTCATTTTCTTCCCACTCCTCTCGCTACTCAAATACAAGTTGCTTCTCAGCTTCCGCAAACTGTGCTACGTGATCCCATAATACGCGACCGGGTTCGTCGTGTAGAACATTAACCCATGGAAACTTGCCAACACATTTCCGAACCTCGTCCCAGCTCTTAATGCCCAGGTTTTCGGCAACCATCCATATTCTCGGAGCAAGCCAGTCCCCATCGACTTCACCCGAAATCCAAATCCCGCCGATGATCATGTACCAAAGAACCAACTCATTATCGCGCTCCAATGACGTCCTATCAAGAGTGTTCCTGAAGCAAAAGGATGCCAACTCATGATCCATGATTCTGCGGCGGTCGTATTGCAAGAATATGGTCATCATGAAAATCGTCAGCCCTGTGTGGTATATAGCTTCTACATCAGATTCTAGCCTGGGCTCATCTAAAGGATGGAAACGTATCAGGCGGTAACAGATGGATACCAACATCTCTTGATACGTGAGGAGGTCGACCGCATGAACCCGTACGCGGTTATTAAATAATGAGGATGAACCCAAGACGTCCAACAGGATTTCGTGTAGTTGTGGATTCAATCCCTTGTGCTGCACCGACGAAGCTGCTGAAGGGCGATCGAAACTCAGTCCTTTTGGTGCTAGAAGCACCTGGACTTCAGGCATACGGTTTCGAAAGAACATCGTAGGTCCTCCATGCTGAAGGGAAAAAATAATATCTGTTCTTGAGAGGAGAGAAGAATTAGAAGGGTACCGAGACAGGCTTGCCAGATACGTACTTGCAGACCTTCAACAAGAGTGCAATGTTCCCTTCAAGTTGGCTAAGTCCACCACGAAGCTCAACCATTCTCCTGAGGCCGTCAATGTGAGCTTTAGCACCCAAAAATTCTTTTCTGCATTGCTCTTGGCTGATCAGGGACACGACAATGCCTATTGTGGAATCGGATAGAGCATCAGCACTCTCCAGCCTCCTCTTGACTATAGCAAGGGTCTGAGAAAGGCGATACAGTGCTTTAGGCGAGCTGGCGCCGTTGCCCATGAAGATTTCGTTGGATGCTTCCATTAAAGCAATGTTGCAGTGATATGCTGTGGCTTATGTCAGAAATATGCTAGGATTCATCTGAAATTGTGCGAACCTACTGGCTTCATCGGAGAAGAGGACGCGGAGCCACATGGATTTAGCATCGTCTACCGAAAGGCCGAGGCGGGCAGGATAAATTCTGTCAGCGGTAAAGGCGAAGACTGTAAAATACACGGTTAGCGTAGTTTCGGGTGAATGATAATGCCGTGCATTCATACACTCATTGATAATTTTTAGAGAATACGGTGAGACTGCCACAGGAAGAGAGAAAGTGAGCAATGCATTCCCACAACTCCTAATTGTGTTGGAAGAAACACATATCCAGTCTGTGTAGTGTCGTTGCTTATTAGGTTGACGAGATACGGGCAAGGGAGGTGGAACGACAGTCGTGTTTGGCTGGTGGTTAGCTCGTCCCAGTCTTGACGGTCGGTGAAACGTCTTTCCTGCATTCTTGCCCTTCATGACATGACGACGCATCCGCCTCTTGGAGGCCCTGTCGGGCTGAATGCCGTCTATGAAGAAGAAGGTCTTATTCATAGTCGCGTTTCATGATATCATGTTGCTGCTAAGATTCCACGCCGCGGAGAGACGGTCAGGATGAGTAGGAATATAGGTGGGGAGGGGCGCGGAGTTAAGCCTGGTCCAAAGTCCGCATCTCCGCAACTTTTAACCTCGCGCTTGATACATGTCATGATGATGTGGCGAAGTGAGTAGACTACCGATCGGATCTAAATCTTGAGAGAGTGAAGCGTATTTGCCTCGCATTAAATATCTTAGTGTAATGTTGATGGAACAACGTTGTCAGTGACAGATTGCAATATCAGGCCACTGAAGACGCGCCATGATTGGTATGATAAGCATACGGATGCTCTAGTTGCCTAAGTCTGCGTCCGCTGCTGTCGAAATGGCTGCGCCCTACTGCTACATGAGATCGACTGCGTGGCATCGGTTGCGGTACATAATGTGCATCATCAGTTCTTTATTGCACGGCATCTCATCTCTGTGGAGGCAAAACCCACCGTCATTTTATGCGATTTCTCCGCGGCAGTAATCGGATGACGATGACCTTCCTGCTTCTTAGCGAATAATACTACTGTTGGTGCATCATATCAAGATTCATATTTTCCAGCAATGTAAAATTAATAAACCCAAATAATATCTTCGGCCTAGTTGAAATACCTGATGCTGTCTCACCAAGTACCTTCAATTTTCCAATATTCCAGTCAACTGTTGGTGACGCAACAATGCATCATCAAACGAGGGTAAACTCTCAATACCGCCGTCTGCAAATATCTCATATACCGCACCGACGCTTCTGGCCAAAACTGGTAGACCCTCCTGCCATTCTTCCCAACTCCATTCCACAGTTTCAACCTGGTTGGTTTCGAAATCGTGAATCTCGATGGTCACGGGTCCTGTGTAAGCATTCGCATGCAACGTTGTGCCGTCCTGCGCTACCAGGCGGATCTCTCCTTTCTCGCCATTGATCGTCCAGACCAAGGCTGGCTCACCATTGAAAGGTTGACCCCGTCTGAACCGCAGGAGCACACTGGCCCCGTCTTGGCTTGTGGTGGACTCAGAAAGCGTGCCAACTGCGAACACGAGATCCGGAACATCCGACTTGATTGTCTCAAGGATCTTGTTCGTTGCTGGATCGCGGATTCGCACATTGGGCCTCTGTATTTGAACATGACTCTTGAAGTCGCTGAGTTCGCCCAAGACATACTGCACTTGATCAAACACTAGATTTGTTAGACATTTCGCGATGAGGTTTGGGCTTAACTAACAGTGCCCCAAGCCAATTGTAAAGACATTTCCTCCTATAGCCTTGTCGGTGAAATACTTTAACCCAGGAGACAGCAGGTCGCGGTCCATTGTACCACCGGCCGCATGTATTTCACTGCTCAGAACTTGACCAATTCGGCCCTGTTGCAGTAGGTGGCGAAGTTTGACAACAGGCGGCGCAACCCGGCCCTGGAGACCTACAATAGTGTGGCTCCCGCTTTCTCTGGCTAATCCTGCGAGTTCCTCCGCATGAGAACTATCCTGAGCGAGTGGCCATTCCACGAAGACTGTTTTTCCCGCTTTGACACTGGGCAAGGCCGTCCCGTGATGAACGTCGACCCGAGTACTGACGACTACGAGTTCGACGTCCTTGTCGTTCGCCAGTGACTGGGGATCTCCATAAGCCCGGGTTTCCTTTGGAAGGTTGAAATGTGCAATCGCCTTTTGAGCAGCCTCGACGCTACTGTTGCAAAGGGCCACGATCTCGAAACGGGAACGACCACGAGCGGAGAGCAGATACGGAAGATGGGCGTTGCTGGCCCAAGAGGTTTTGGCCGATGCGGAGAGGCCGATAATGGCGGTACGAATAGGAGCCATTTTCACGATGTAGTGATTATTTCAGAGAACGATGGAACATGCTTGCAATATCTACATAAGTATTCAGCGGCAATCCCAGTGGTTTATATAATCTGGGGTTGAGGGGTGAGATGATGCCATCACTGATTTCTAATCAAGCATTTGTCATACTGGTACATCGTGGCATCATGAATATCCCTCTTCTCACAATGCTGACATGTACCCCGCTTAGGAGGGTAAGACAAAACACTTTTCGGACTGATTGATTGATTTATCTACGAATACAGCAGTGGCTGTAATATATTAACACACTTTTCCCCCGGAAATTTTGTAGTCCGGCATCATTAGCTACGTTTTCACCACTCAATGCAAAGCCAAATTTGGAGTGTCGTAGACTTTATGTCATTCTTCATGTCAGACAGAGACATGAACCACAATTGCACTACTGGAAAAAGGAGTGATCATTCCCTTTTGTCGTAGCGATATTGCAACACGTAACTTCAAGTTAGGTTCTGTCCTTATTCTTATGGATGGCGCATTTTCTCCACGGAATCATATTGAACCTAACATAAATGAATGACTTATTGTCGCTTAATTAATACAGCCTTGGTCTTCGATAATTGCTTATGGTAACGAGGTTATTGCCCATTGGCAGCAAGGTTACGGAGAGAAGGGATGGATTGAGGGCCCAATTTAAACGCAATTGCACAACAATAATATTGTGCATGCCTTCTATCTGCTGGAATTTGGTGTGGTGCGAAGTGTATTTAACGATTATTTGACATTATTCTAACGCTTTGATCCAGCTCGTGATATCTAATAGAGCTCAGAAAATAAAATTAGACGAATGTGCTGGACGATAAAGACTACAATTATTTTTAGGTTGACAGTAGCGAAAGAGATAAGAATAATAAAAACAATACCTAGCTAATATAGCTCAACATCTTAATTTTATCTGACCTTCCGCGCACAGACTCATCTCGTTTAAAACTGAATGAGCTCTTAATCGACTTAGAGCTCTTCCCATAATTACGTGGTGACCCTCAGCAAGGCGTGGGATGCTAATGAATTGAATAGGGGTTCAACTAGACTCGTGACTAAAACAATCACCGATGGACCGCAAGTTGGAATCAGACACGATCCTAAGAACAAGGCTGTATCTTAGAGTTTGGAGACTCGCAGTCAGAGTTACAAGCTGGACGCTGATGTTGTACGGTGTGGGGACTGATGTTGCCACTTTCGCCGAGAAATACTATTGTCCCTTTGACAAAATATTTTTACCCTCAACTATTGCTCAAGCAATTCTAGCGTCGCTCATCCTGGCTACGTCTGCAGCTTGGAGTCCGAACCCTGCTTCCCAGTTTCCCGTGGGCTGTGAAGGATGCCTCGTCTACGGAGTATTGCAGCCATTGATGGCTATAGTTACATGATCGGTTATCAGCCTTACTTGAATGGATAGCACGGGGCCTCGCCTACGCATCCAGCTGGCTTAGTACACCCTTCTAGTAGCCCTGCCATGGGAAATTCGAATCTCGGTTTCGGGTTGTCCCCAAGTCTCGCTCCACAATCACGCCGTACTTCATTGTGAGGCGTTCCGGTACACCCGAACTAGTTATGTTTGAACTACACGAAGCCGGGAATAAATCCCAAACGGTCCAGACAATCTAAGGATCATCCAATGCCATGCGACCAGAAGCGCGAGGCTTTTCTCTAACTAGCTGATGGAAGAAACTATCGAAAAGCAGGGGTTGCTAGCGTAGCGCCAAAGGCTCAATAGAGCGGAACAGCGGTCACTGCCCCACACGTCAATCTCGCAAAACACCAGATTTTGAGAAGCTGACCCGTAAATAATGTCGAGGTGAGTATTTTGCATGTTAATAGCGTGGCTTACGCGTAGTGGATGCTGAGTTCTCCACCGCCGCTCCCGTGCCTTTGTTGGAGGGCCTTATCAACGTTGAGACCTGCCCCCTCCCCCTGAAAAGCCTCCCTTTGGTTTGACCAACGTTCCTTCACCAATTTTGCGCAACGGGATTTCTCTGTTCTCGTTTACCTTCGTTACTTATTCCAGCAAAATGCGGTCCAGCATTTTGTTCTCTCTGGCCATTGGCCTTTTGGCAGTTGAACAGGCAGTTGCAGGCCCATGCAGCCACAGCGCTCGACGTAAGTCATGAATTCACCGATCAGAGGAGAAAAGAAATGCTAATCATCTGTACATAATAGCCTCTTCGACAGTGGCTACGTCGTCTACGCCCTCTACAACACCGACCGAACCCGTAGGGTCCTCCACGTCAGCTGAAGCCTCCTCTACAACATCTGCCGAATCAGTAGAATCGTCCACATCAACTGAAGTCTCCTCCTCTACAACATCTGCCGAATCAGTAGGATCATCCACGTCAACTGAAGTCTCCTCCTCTACGAGCTCCATTCCTGCCTCCAACCCGACCTTTACTATCCTTGCTGGTGGATCACCTCTTCAAGACGGCGGAGGCCGCAATGGGATTTACATCTTCAACCCTACACGATCTGACATTTCCACTCATACCGCCTCTATTGACCCCGACACTGGACATGTGATTTTCAGTAGTGGCTGGCACTGGGTCGCGCAGTACACTATGGTACCCAACTACCCTGCTCTCCTCCTCAACGGTGCAGACGGAGACAATACGAACTATCCGGCCATTACTTGCACGGTGGGAACCGATCTCATAATCAGTTGTTCGGCCCCTGCTGGTGGTTGTAATGACGACTTTTTAGACCCCGTCTGCGGACCTACCAGCGGAACCTGGGGTCAGTTTTGCTCCAAATACCAATCTGTCTTCGGCGACGTGCTATATATTTTCTCTAGTTGTCCTGCGGGATTTACTCCTGTTACCTTATATGCGCAGGTAGTTTAATGATGAAGTTCTGCGTTGGATGAATGGGACCAGGTAGCCATTCCAGCCTTGATTGGAAACGACCATCTTAATAAGACAAGTGAGCCGCCACGGTGTCTTCTTGGACATGTGCAGATGCCATTTAGTTTGTGACGCAATAGATGGGGGGATGCTAAGTGATAGATGCTTTCGACTATTGTCTAGCGATTGAATACCTGGGTGAGCTCGGAGGACTGTAGCCGATGCTAGAATAAAATTCCCTGCCTTCTTCAAACGCACACCACATATGCAACTATTTCTTCAACCACGCCGAACCAATCAGTTTCAATGCTATTCTCCTGATTTGTTCAAGATCCTGTCTAAAAACTCAACTCGTTTGCTACAAAAATTCGTACTGCCATTGAGGTCCAGCGCGATGTATGAGACTCTCCCGGCTCGGTATGTATTAGTTAGTCTGTTGGCGCACTTCCCATAACCTGATCTCTGTTGGGACAGATATCACCAAGGCCACAGTCGCCACTGATCGGTACAGCATGGTTGGAATGAATTCGATCGAGGATAATTCACCATGTATAGCCCTATCATCTCCAGCAGCCCACTTAGTGGAAGAACGAGCCGACCGTTCTTATTCCAGGGCCCTCGGCTTCAACCATCCAGTATCCACCCGGTATCCAACGGTCGCATTTTCTTGGGGCCTTCTCGCAACATACTGTTAATTTTAACCTTATGATTATGAACTTATGTATGACTGTAATTGCTGAACGCAAGTGTGTAAGCGCTGGTGTGGCTGAGATTTCAATAGCCCAGCATTCGACCCATGGTCGTCAATCAACTGGCAGTGGAGACGCTCACCCCAGCAAACATGAGAGTAGAACGACAGAATTCAGGTAGCTGCTGTGTTCAACTGGCAGCTGAAGGCAACACGCTTTGCTTTTACAATCAACCACGCTGACAAACTAGAAGGCCGCTACGACAAATGCGTAGGTAGCGGATTCGATAATCTGGTTCCAAAGAGGTCTAGGTCGTTTGGGACGGACAAGCGCCAAATTTGACACGAGACAGCGCAGCGCCTAAACGACTCACTGGAGGGTCAGGCTTGTTGTAGAATTTCTGAGCTGAGATTGTCTTGGTAGACATTTCAATGGAGTTGAGGAGGCTTTTATCTCACTGTTGAGACTCTGGTTTTCAAGGCTGGGCTCTGGACCGAACGAGCCGAGATAGCCGTTGCCAAGGCGCTAGGCTGTCGATTTTCAATAGTTGCTTTCGTATGGGTGACCTCGCGTATCCCAAAACCCCTGAATTATGTGGTCCTGTGGGACTTCATCCCCATGCCCTGTGCGGACTCATTGTGCTTAAATTTAACCCTGCACGAAGTAGTGCGGAACACCCACGATTCTGACTGCCTTGGGATAAAGGCTGAATCAAAACCGACTGGGGGCTGTCCTTCTTTTTGTCTATAACCCTCAGACTAAATCCATTTGGATAATGTGGTTGAACTCGGTTGATTTTCCTTTGGAGCGAGTTGTCACCATTGGAGCTGGTCCATGTTAGAGTCAGGTCAGGGGTTGGGCTGTCGCGCTGCTTAAGAGGCTGCCGACCGCCATCAGCCATGGCGCGAGTCCGGGCCAAGCCATATTATCGAGTTTTGTATAGCGCTGTGTTGTGTCTGACTTCAATATGGTGATGATCAAATCGATTGTGGCTGTTGCGGCACTGGGCTTCACTCAGGTGAATGCTGGTCTCTGCAAACCAAGCTCGATCTCGAACTCGATCACTTTCGATTCGACAAGTTACGGTACGGTCGACTCCAGCACGCTCGGCTCCAGTACATCTGACTCCAATACACCGGGCTCTGACACCGCCACGTCGACGAGTTCCGAACCGGCCAGCCTCTCAACCACTACTGAGGCATCTTCGAGCTGTGTGGATGAATGTGCTCGTGGTGTTGCGGGAACCGATTTGGTACCTGCAACCAGCGCTGCTCGTTTGGCCAAGTGCTATACCTTCTTACGGTCGGCTGAGACGGCTTCGGCTCCGTGAGTGATATTGATGTTCCTTCAGTTCCTCAGCTAACGGTACTTACTTAGAACGGTATACGTTACGGAAACCGAGTACAGCACTGTTACCGGAAGCAACAACCCCACGACGGTTACCACTGTTGCTGTCGACACTGTCAAGAAGCGCACTGTTACGTCCACGGTTATTCCAACATATGCCAGCGCGTGTGCCGAAGAATCAGACTACCGCAGTGCTTGCTTTTGCATAGGGGCATCGGTCACCACTTACATCGAGGAGAATGCCGATACCGTCACCTCGACCGTCATGTCCACATCGATTATCACAATTGAAGCTGACAGCCCGCCCATTGTGGACTCATCGGATGTCGTGTTACCCACCAACACTGATTGGCTCTCCGACTACGAGTACTACGAGTTCGAGCTACCAACCTTCACTGCCCTGCCTCCGGTGTTCACATTCGCCCCCGCCGAACCGGAGGTGAACGAGTGCGTCCTTGATACGGCCAATCTTGCCAACGAATTCGTAAGTCGATATCATCATCAAAGAGACTGTCCTCTAACAGGTCGTACAGTACTTGCTTGATGCAAACATTGGCTACTTGTACAATAGAAAGGGAAAACCCAGCTTCCCTGTGGCTCCCAGTACGGAAGCTGAAGCTCGCGAGTTAACAGGGTTTGTAATGGCCGCCATGATAGCAGCTAGGTCCGCCAGTACGGAGGACGATAGGGAGCCACAGTCAATCGTTCCACCTCTTGTTAGGCTCCAACTTCTGACAAGACTGGTCGACCAGCGGCGCGAAGAGCGAGAAACTGACAAAATGTCTTAGGCGCGTCCTGTCCAATCCAGCGCGGCAGACCCAGCACGCGTGGCCCCGGGAACGAAACAATTACCATTTCGTTGCCGAGTCCTTGACGGCCTCTGATACGTCGATCTCGCGCAGTATCGAACGCTTCTCGAAACAAAGGGAACGGAAGAGTAACGGATTCTGGTATCTGGCCACAGGACTGTTCGTTATAGCTGGCAAGCCAAGCTAATAAAGTACGCGCAGTAACCTCTATTCTCTTTGCCCCCTAAGAATTACAGTACTAATATACCTTAATCTAACTTAAGTATCTTATCTTGCTCTTTTATATAGTCTTAAAGCTGAATATAGTACTAGTATTAAAGATTACTATACTGCTATTTACTCTAAGAATCTATACCTCTAGTTAAAGTTAGAAGTTAAAAGCTAGCTTTATATTTTAATTAATTAAGGTAATTAATATATAAGCTTTTATTCTTATTAAGCTACTACTTATTAAATAAAATAGCAGGTAAAGTTTAAACTTTTTACTAGTATAAGAAGTTTATTAAGCTAGTTATTTTATAACTAGAAGTATCTTATTTACTTAAGGCAAATAAAAAAGAAATAAATTACTAATTAAATAATATTAACTATAATAAATAAATTATTAATATATTAATATAAAAGCTATTATAAAAAGATATTAATTAATAAGTAAAGTAATAATAAATAATATAAATTATCAAATTACTAGCAGAGTAAAGCTAACTTAACTAGCTTTTTTATAGACTGTATATATTATAGCCTGGCCGCGACTTATATTAGGCCCCGGGCGCAGCCCCACTTTTCTCAGCCTCCCGGAACGGAATATAGTTTAGCTATCAGTAATCACTTTGTAATTACCCCCGATCACCAGTGATTACAATTACAGTGATTACTCCGTGATTGCCTTTGATTACTGGTGATTATGATTATTGTGTAAGTGATCACCCCTGATTATACCAATATATAGACAACTGAGTAGTATATATTTACTATAGGCAGCTACTTAGCTATTAATATAACTTAGTTATCTTACTTATCTTAACTTGTTATATATTACTATATTTAATTATTACTAAATATAATATTTATTTTATAAATAATATCTTAATTACTTTATTAATATAAATTTATAGTTTATCTATTAGTAATTAGCCTTCTACTTACTCTAGATTATATTTATAGTAAAATAGAAGATATAACTATTATAAGTAGCTAGCTTTTTTATTTATATTTATTAAAAGATTAATATTAAAATTAAAGAAATTTAAATAAAATATATAAAACTTTATAAGAATAATATATATATAATAAATAGTAATAAAATAATATTAATATAATTTTAATAGAATAATTATAAGTAAAATTAAATTTATAAGTAGAAATATATAAGTAATTTAATAAAAAAATTTTTTTATTATAATAAATTAAAATAAATAATTTATATTAAAATTTAAAATTTAATTTAAAATTCTTTTTATTTTTTAAATTAAAATTATAAATAAATTATAATATAATATTTATATTTATAATAATATTTATTTCTAAGATTATTAATAGCTAACTTATAGCTAAGATAATACTTAAGGCTCTCTAAGCTATTATATATTTCTTTAACTTACTAAGAATTTACTTATATATCTTATTAATATTTTTTAGAAGTATTTTAATAGTAAACTCTACCCTCTTTACTATCTTTTTAAAGTATTCTTTCTCTAAGTAGTTAAATATAAGATATACCCAGAGATAAGTGCAGTAAGTAGTCTCCTATAGTCTTTTCTCCAGGTGGCTCTGGATTTGTAGTAAGAGACGCTTCTTTATCGACAGCTAATTAATCCGGCGCATAATGACGTAATTTACCTCCTGGCTGATCATTTCTGACTCTTCCTCTCCTGGTATACGGATATTTGGAAAAGTATCCAATAGGCCGCGGAACTTGGACACGATCTGGTCATACCCCTTCTTACGCTTTCTGCGCTTTTCGCTTTGGACCTGATCTTGCCCGCACGCCTGGCGGCAGTGGATGCATGGGACAACCGTTTTGCCCTTGTCTTTAGTACAGTAAATTCCTCACCTTGTAACTTACTTATGATTAAGTTCTGGAGCTCAGTTCGCAGGATCTTAGGTAACTTAGGTGCCTCAATAGGGGTCTAGCTTCTCCGGAAGTGGACGCTAAATAATCAATCAATCAATCAATCAATAGTACGCAGATTTGCAAAAATGACACTCTGTGGGTGGGGTACCTTCCAAGTTTGGAAGCGTGCTGTAAAAGTGGAAGCTATTTATGCTTAAAACTGTACGAACTTGGACCTGACCAGTAGAGAGACGAATAGAAGGAAAAGCCTTTCCTGTTTTCGTTCATTCAGATAGAACCAGGGTCGGAAAAGGCGGTAGGTGGGCGGCTCGATTCTTGTGGCTTGACGTGGCTTGACGTGGCTTGGAAATCCTGATGCAGTGTATCAAGGTTAGCTTCTTTTCATGATGAAGCGGGAGAGCATAGGGAACAGGAGACCGGTCCCTGCGGGCCCGCCAATGCCTTTCGGAACGAGCCTTTAGATCCTCTGTGGCTCTTCGATCACGGCTCGGTATATGGATTGAGAGTATTATACGGCATTAGGTGGTAGGTAAGTAAAAGATAAAGGTTTTATTTCCGTATTACTATGGCTTACTGCCTAGAACCTTATCTGCTATATGATATAGAATAAATAGGTAGGTTTTTATTTGCTTGGGGGGATATACCCTAGAGGGCCTTTATATTAAGCTATTTCCATTTTATATAGAGCTTCTATAATTAATATAATATAAAGATTTAATATTATAAGAACTTTAAAAAAGAACTTAACTTATTAATTCTTCTAATAAACTTAAAAAGCTTTTAAAATAATAAATTTATATAATATCCTTATCTTTATTTCTTTAAGTGCCTTATCTTCCTTAGGTTATAATATTAAGCTACTTTTTATAGTATTAATTAATTACTTTAAATAGAATAATATAGATACCAATTCCAAGTTCTAAATGCCCACTAAGTAGGTATTTCCAGTTAAAGCAAACCCACCTACTCTAGCTACCTTATAGTTAACTATACTAATATCAATAGCAATATATAGTATATTAAAATCCATCCAAGCTATTATTATCTAATATAATATTAAGAAATTGAAATTTATTCCTTAATCTACTATAATAATCTAAGTAGATTATTCTATCTTCTTATAGCTTATACCTTCTATTTCTAGGCTTATTAAGGTCCCGCTAGTCCTCTATTATATAAGCACTCAGTCTACTAATTATACCAACCTCAATAACTAGATTGCTATATATCTTAACATCAATAACAAGTCCGGATTTATACCCTTAAAGTAGTAGTTCTATATTGGCATTATTATAATTATATATAAAAATATAAAGTTATTGCTGCTATACTATCTTAAGAGTATATAGATATACTATAACTATATTCTAAACCTCTTTAAAGAAGAAAAAGACATACTAAGAAGTCTATATAATAAATAGATCTTTAAAGAGTAGTAGAAAGATTATTATAAGAAATAGAAGGAGTTTTAGCTAGGGAAGAAAGATAAGAAGAATCCGGATAATTAGCAGGCTATAAAGTTACTCTATAAGATATAAGATTCTTATTTCGCTCTAGTTATATATCCTAAATAATAAAAACATTATATCTTGCTATTAGGCAATCTTTTAAATAGTATCTTACTCTTTTCTATATATAGCTTTACTAACTTTTAAATATCTATCTTATTTCTGCTATTAGATTTATTAACCTCTATATACTATTAATTATACTCTAGTCTAGCTTATTTCTAATAAAATCCTTATATTATATAAAACTGAAAAGTCTAATACCTTATAATATCCTACACTTAGAAAGCTATATATAGAGATTAATAAAGTTATATTTAGAAGGCTAACTATTAGTTATATAATTTCCTTATAGCTTTAAAAACACTTCTATAAATATCTTACTTTAGGCTTTATAATTAATAAGGATAAAAGCTGGAATAACTAGCAATTCTTAACAAGTATATTTTCCTAATAGAAACTTAAAGTAGGAGCTAGCTAAATTAAGAGTATATAAGTTAGGCTAGATAAATACTATTCCTATTAAGAGGGCTAGAATAGCTAAATTCTTTATCTCTTATAACTGCAATATTATATCTAGTAGTAGGCTAAAGTAGATAGTAATATTATCTGTAAAATAATAGCCTAGGGATTTTAAATTGAAGATAATATCCATAGCAGTAAACTCAGCTTTATTTACAATCTTCAAGCTAGTATATATATTTTTATTAATAACTATAAGCATCCTCTAGATATAGAAAAAGATATTAGGAATCTTATAGTTAAAATTATCTTCTTATTTAATAGTCTAGGCAATCTTATTCTAAGATAAGATTCCACTCTACTAGATATAAGTTAAGATAAAGATAAAGATATATCTCTTATTAAACTAAGCCCAGTCTACTATAACTTCTATATTAAGATTCTATTAGTTACAGTTAAGTAGTATTATAGTATATAAGCTATTCTTAAAGGTAATTTAGAAGCAGTCTACCAGTTTTATATTAAGCAGGTTAAGATCTTACTATATCTAGGTCCCAGCCTATACTCTATCTAGAAGGGCGCCTAGCTAAGAATTATCTTATATACAGACTTACTCTTTAAGAAGAATAACTATCTTAAATATTAACTATAAATTATACCCTTAATAGTGGGAAATAGTTGCTTATTTTAGTAAGGCAGTAAAAGCGAGATTTATAATTCAGTCTATAAGGAGGCTTATCTTTTATACTAGAGGGAATTAATAGAAATCCCCTATTAAAAGAATAATAGGAATACTGCTAAATAACTTATCTAGGCAGTTATAGAGCAACTAGAAGTAATAGCTAGTATTAAATAAAGTAGCTCCTCTAAGTATACTAACTTCATTAATTACAAGAGCTAGCTTTTACTTATATATATATTTTTTAGCTTCTAAGAATATTAAAGGCTATATATTATAAGAGTAATAAGTATCCAATTTGCAAGCTAAATAAAGTATTATCCCGCTAATCTAAGCTATTATACTGCCTAATATACTAGTAATCTAAAGATAATATAACTAACCTCTAGCTGTAAATATATACTATAAGGCATTAATAATTCTTAATTTTCTAGTACTACCTAATTTTCTAATATACTAAAGATACTAACTAGCGGAATTAAAGTTAGCAGCATACTTATTTAAGAAGTTATATACCAGCTAAAAAGCTATACTTTACAGATAATTAAATATATAACTAGAGGCAGCAAGATACCCTATTTCTATAAAGCTTTTAATAAGGCTTATATTAAGAAAGATTTAAAGACCTTATATAACTAGATCTTTATCTTACCTTAGAATAGGAATCTCTATATTACAATACCAAATAAGTAGATCGTCGATATTAGTATTACTCGTAGAGGTTATACTATATTAAAAACCGCCCTCCCTCTTATTAAGCATTTAGAGATATAGCATATCCTAGGCCTTTACTACAGCTTAAATATCCTCTCTAAAAAGAGTTGGATACTAGTATAAGAAGCTATTCTAATTATAGCAAATTTGCTAATAAAAACCTTCTTAATATAAAATAAATAGCTAACTCTCTTTAGCTGGATTCTCTTAGTATAAATTCCAGATTAAGCTTTATAAAACTAAGGAGTCTCTTATAGTATTGGAGTTTTATATAGTATTATATAGAGCCTAGAAAAGAATTATATAAATTTAATAATACTCAGCTGTTATTGTAGACTCTTTACTATAATTGCCTTTATTAAGAGGGAACTCTATATCAATTATATTATTGCCCTCTAACTAGCTAGCCTAAAACTTTATATCTTTATATATATCTTCAGCTAATTTACTAAGAAGGGAGATATTTAAGATATAGAAATATAGCTAGCTATAAAAAGAAGCTTTATAAATTAACTATATATTAATAATATTACTATATATCTTAAAAAGAAAATCTTCCTAAAATATAAATAAGGCTAAATAAAAAATAAAGTTATTAGGTAGAAGAGATTAAAGTTAATTTAGAGTTAATAGTATAAACTCTAAAAATATACTATTTAAAGTATATAGGATACTTATTCTTATAGTTATTACTAATATATCCCTAAAAGATCGGTATAGTATATTCTTAATATTGCTAAAGTTTTTACAACTAGCTATAGTATTTAAAAGAAAATCCCTTAAGAAATATATAGATTTTATCCTTATCTCAATTACTATAACACACTAAGTTAATTATTAATATATAGTCATAAAGGCATAAAGATCTCAGAACTTAACCTCTATAGGCATAAGTATTTAAGTATAATAAGATACATTTACCTTGTTAGAATAGATCGTGCGCACAGTCATGCACATGATCAGGTGACCTCGGTCACTTGAGTGACCATGCCGAGCACAGCCCGAATAGGAAGGCGGTCAACTGCGCATATAATACCCCTGACTGCTGCGGGGTCAGCCTAGATGACAATATGCACAATACACATACATGTGGGCTCTCAATGACTAAGATGCTATGCATGCTGCCTAAATCCAACAATTAAGAGTCTCATACGCAATCATATCTACCAGCAATTACCGCTTTAGGCAGCAGGCTGTCCACGAGCGCCCGACGAGCAGTCGCCGAAAGCATGGCGACCGCCACAAGCATCGAGCTAGTCACAGACGAGGATTGGATCACGTGGTTCAAGACCCTGAAGACTACAGCTATGAACGAAGACCTCTGGGACTATCTTGACCCTGAGAAGAAGAACAAACCGGAGCTGATCTCAAAGGCCCCAATTCCACCGGATATCACTCAATTCAAGAAGAAGCCAGCGTTAATCACTCGCTCAAGGCTCGCCGAGCAATCACAAGTCTCTAGCGATCACACCGAGACCATTACGGCCGTGACCGATGATGAAGACCCCACTCTTGGTGATGAAGACGACATGACGCTAAAGGCTCAAGATGTCAGCGAGCTGCCCGAGAAGGGTCTCCGAGTGTACAACGCCTTATGGGCCAACTACGAACACCGCAATAAGCGCCACAAGGAATTCCAAACCAGAACAAAGAACGTAAGGAACTGGGTCCTTGAGACGCTTGATGAACCCCTCTCTCGGCATCACTGCAAGCCAGAGACCAGTTTGCCTGAGTGGATTCAGTCAATCTATGACGAGTTTGCTCTAGCAACCGAACAGCGGAAGCAGAGGGCTCGCCGAGCATACCGCGAGATCTTGGGAGAACCACTCCAAGGAAAGATCAAGACCAACACTGCTGCAGCCGATTGGCTTAAGCGATGGCGGAATGCTATCAACGAGGCTCAGGATGTTGGCCTCCAAGAGGCAATAGAACCCGATCAGTGGCTTGGAGACCTCACAACAGCTCTTCAGTCAACGCACCTACAGGCTTGGACAGATGCATACAGCGTCATGCAGATAGCTCAAGTCCGAGCAGGTACTTTAACAGTCGGCCCAGTCATGGCAGACATTCGCCGAGAGATCGCTAAACGGCCGGAGACCCCACGGCGAGGAAGAGTGAGTCAGGGAGCCTTCCACGGCGGAGGAGGCACACAAGAAGAGGCCGATAGCTCGACGAATGCTCGACGAACAAACACCAAGAAGAGACGGCGTCAGAGCATTGGATCGGATAAAGAAGCCAAGTGCCCAGCATGCTGTCAACTCCATCCACTATCACGTTGCTTCTACGCCTTTCCAGAGAACAGACCTGACTGGTTCGAACCGCGGTCCCATGTAACCGAAAGGTTCAACAAGCGGCTAGAAGAGAACGAAGACGACCTAGTCGGACGGATCAGAAAGATCAAGCTAGAGAAATCAGCCTGACTACGACCTGTCGGCACCTGTACAGCGAACGCAGCCCTAATCATCAGGGATTGCATGACGAACGCTGAACTAGTAGCCGGCATCTACTACGCATTACAAAACTGTGTTCTCCTAGACTCAGGAGCAACCCTGCATATCTTCCGAGATACAAGCCGAATGAAAAACCTGCGAGCAGCCCAACCAGGAGATTTCTTTTGGTCAGGAACTACCCAAGTGCCAATCGACGGTTACGGTGAAGCGACTATTACCCTAGCAGATGCCGATGGCTCGCCGATAAGGCTCACTCTCTATGACGTTGCCCTGTGTAAATCCCTTACCACGAACCTCGTCTCATTCTCGAAGCTGAGACAGCGAGGCCTTTGGTGGGATACTAGACCAGGTAACAACTGTCTGCGGAGATCAGATGGGTCCTTCTTAGGCACTATCGACGAGAAGCAAGGGCAACAAGTCTTAGAATGGAAAGATGGAGCGTTAGACTCGCCAAACGCTCGGAGAAGGGTCGTGGAGCACACGGCGGCAATGACAGCAGACAAGCCACAGAAGAAGTCTCGCTTTACAACATGGACTCCGAGAAAGCCAATGCTAGGGGACACAATGACTTGGCACCGACGACTCGGCCATCCAGGCCCAGACTCCCTGCGTTGCCTTATAACGGCCTCAAGGGGCGTCAGGCTGAAGATGCACGAGCCTGAAGGCCGTGAACGAATAACGACTGTGGACTGCGATGCATGTGGTGTAGCGAAGGCTTGCCGAGCGATCCGCAGAGCACCCCGAGAAGCAACAGCGCAAGCAAAACCAGGAGAACGAATAGCCCTAGATTTCCATCCGATGACCCCAGGCTATGCAGGCTATACGTCTGTATGGATCTTCACGGACCGAGCAACAGGGTACTCATGGGACTACTATGCCGACAATCGCTCAACGCTCGCTATCCGCACAGCGATCACTCACTTCCTCAAGATGTTGGAGGTGCAATACTCCATTAAGGTCAAAGTGTTTGAGTGCGATAATGAGATAACAGAAATACATCCGCAAGTCGCTGAGCTGCTGACCGCTCGGGGAATACGCGCCGAGCCTTCGGCCCCGAATACTCAAGCACAAAACGGGGGGGCAGAACGCATCGCTGCAGTCATCATACTGAAAAGCCGCGCAATGCGTGCAGGAGCTAAGTTGCCTGAATATCTGTGGCCGGAATCGATCAAAGCTGCTACCTACCTTTATAATCGTACACCCTCAATTCACAGAAACAGAAAGACTCCGTACGAGTTGTTCCATCGCCAATTCCGCGGCGACCACTCAGCGAAGCCCGACCTCTCACACCTTCGAGCATACGGCTGCAAGGTCTTTGCATTGACTGCAGATGCACAATTGCGAAGAAACCGGCTTCAAAGGCAGGCTCCGAGGGCGTGGATCGGCTTCCTAGTGGGCTATACGTCAAGCAACTCATTCAGAGTCTGGAACCCCTTGCATAAGGAAGTCTTTACAACAAGAGACGTCTCATTCAACGAGCAGCAACTGTTCGACGGACGGACAGAGAGTCTTCGAGACGATTTAAGGCAACAGAACCTCGAAGCTATCCGACAACGCATCGAAGAACTTGTAGCGATACAAGCACAAGCTGAGCAGTGGCTATCACAGCCACCTGATGAAGAAGCAGATGAAGTAATAGGGGAAGACAACGATGACCTGTTTGGAGAACACTCGCCGAGTAATTGCGAGGCTGTTGGCAAAGTGCCCGAATCTGAAGGGGCATATGAATACACCACAGCTAAGTTTGAACCTCTCCCAACACCTCCCCTATCACCGCCAGCCGCGTTTTTCCACACCTTGGCCTCTGGTCTAGGTGTGAAGGGGCGTGGGGAAGCGGCCAAGCACGAGTTGGAAGCGGGTACGCAATATGCTCCGAATAAAAACAAGGAGAGCTCCGCATACCAACTCGCAAATCGACAAAGTGAGGCTCGGAAGGTCCAAAGTGATCTCGCCGATCGACCAGCGAAGCAGCGTGAGTCTTTCAAGGCTGCGTTTCTAGCTGGGAGACTCCAGTCGCCCAAGCATCGCACGAGTAACCGCAGAGTGTTCGGCGAAGGCCTGGCCAGCCCTAGGCGAGCACTCGGCGGGGGAAGACAAGTCTGCCCTCAGATCACGAAGGATATAGGTGCGCAAAAACCTCCGAGATTAGAGAGCCCTGCGTCAGCAGTGGCACAAAAACCTCTACAGATGGAGAGCCCTGTATCTGGGGGGGAAAGGCCGCCATGCGTAAATACACCGTGGCGTCTGTTGCAGACCCTTCCCAGCTCGCACGCGACTATAGCAAGCCATCCCTACCGGGAGGCTCTTCTTGAAGCAGAAAGAATACATTTACAAAGTCATGCAGATTCCCAATCGTGGATCGAAGTCGCAAAAGCCTCGGCTAAAGGCCGACGAGTGCTCGGCTGCCACTGGGTCTACGTCTATAAACTTGACAAACACGGCAGATTCGTGAAGATAAAAGCGCGCCTCGTTATACGCGGCGACCAGCAAGCGATCGATGGCCGAGAGACCTACGCAGCAACTTTGGCGGGCATGTCATTCAGAACCCTCATGGCCCTAGCCAACCGATTCGACTACGATATGTTGCAATACGATGCAGTCAATGCATTTGTACATGCAAAGCTGGATGAGGATATTTATATGCAAATGCCTGCGGGATACAGGAAGCCAGGAAGGATTCTGAAGCTACAGAAAGCTCTCTATGGTCTTCGGCGATCACCACTGCTGTGGCAAAAGCACTTCGAAAAGGGCTTGCTGCAAGCAGGCTTTCGCCGAGTGCCTGGCGAGGACTGCTGTTGGCTTCATGGAGATATCATCTTCTTCTTCTACGTGGATGACTGTGTTCTCTGTTTCCCTAAGCGCATCAAGAGCAAGGCAATGTCGCTGATGGCAGAACTACAGACAACGTACAATATTGAAGGAGGCAAGCCACTTCAATGGTTCCTAGGGATCGAGGTCATCCGGGATCGCAGAGCAAGAAAGCTGTGGTTGTCACAGGCTGTTTATATCGATAAAATGCGCCGCCTGCTCCCCGAAGACTCGCCGAACCTGACGACGGTAACCCCCATGATTCGCGAAGAACTTCTGCCACATGACACAATAGCGAGCCCCAGCAGCGTCAACCTATACCTCAGGAAGGTCGGCACGATCATGTACGCGGCAGTGATGACTCGACCAGACATAGCTTTTGCTGCAAGCCGACTAGCTAGGTTCAACCAGAACCCCGGACCGCAGCAACAAAGAGCCGCCGACAGAGCCCTGCAATACCTCATACAAACAAAGGGTCTCTGCCTTGAATACGGAGCTGCGGCCGGCAGTGAAGAAGACGGACTGCAAGTTGCCTCAGATGCTAGCTTCGCCGATAACTCAACGGATCGTCGGAGTTCTCAGGCATTCGTCATGAAGCTCTTCGGCGGGATCACTTCCTGGAGAGCCAACAAACAGGATACAGTTACAACGTCAACAACAGAGGCAGAGCTCCTGGCGCTTTCCCAAGCAGCCAAGGAAGCTCTCTTTGCAAGCCGACTTATCTCTGCATTGAAGGTTGACCTGAACTCTCCGACTGCTCGCCGAGCAGCAGCAACACCAGCAAGGATCACAATCGAATGCGACAATAAGCAGACTATCCGCCTTGTCACTGCAGAACTAGTACAACTACGCACGAAGCTCAAGCATGTTGACATTCACAACCATTGGCTACGCCAAGAAATCATCGAAGAAAGAGTTAATGTCATCTACACGCCTACTACCCGAATGCTCGCCGACGGATTAACGAAGAACCTCTCAGGAGACGGCCACTCGGGCTTCCTCAAGCAACTGAAGCTGATCGACTTGACGGATAAGATTGAACAGAGAAGAACTGAGGAAAGGGCACAGGAGCTATGAAGCAAAGTGCAGCTCCGCGGCAGGACCGCGAAGCTGAAGGGGCGTGTTAGAATAGATCGTGCGCACAGTCATGCACATGATCAGGTGACCTCGGTCACTTGAGTGACCATGCCGAGCACAGCCCGAATAGGAAGGCGGTCAACTGCGCATATAATACCCCTGACTGCTGCGGGGTCAGCCTAGATGACAATATGCACAATACACATACATGTGGGCTCTCAATGACTAAGATGCTATGCATGCTGCCTAAATCCAACATGAATAGCTTCCTGCGGAAGCTCCTTCCAAGCTGCTTTCCAAGCTTTGACTGCCTCATGCCTTGACTTTGGGGCTCCTTTCCTTGTAGTCCGTCTCTTTATCCATGGCCAAGCCGGCTCAATAGGATTGAGGTCCGGGGAATTCCCACACCATAGCAGCCGGCTGATGCTATTCGCATCATAACATTGTTGCTGTATATAGTGGCTGTGAGCAGGAGCCTTATCTTCTTGGACCAAAGTGCCCGGGCGGTCCTTGGTACATTCCAAAGCAAAAGGAAACATCTTAGGGATCAGGATTGTCTTCTGATAGCGATACCAGTCAATACCGCCCTTGGACCCTCTCGTCAGCTTTCCGGACTTCTTATTCCATCGCCAGATTGGCTTCGGGCCGGGTAGTTGATGTAGATGTAATCGTCGTATTCCATTTGAAATTTCCCACTCTTCTCGCATAACAGCTTCAAGATCCTCATTCATTTTATTAATGATTTTTTCGGCTTCCTTCTTTTCGGCAGCAGTCTCTGGACCCCAACAGTGGCAGGGGCCCTTCTTATCATAGGAAAAGGCGCCCCAGAACATAAATTCAGATGCATCTTTCCATCGCTCCCGGATACAACTTCGAACAAATGCCTCATCGGCTTTTCGCCATACGCGATAGCTTCCTCGTCGATGGAGCAGGATAACAGAGGTCTCGTCAGACCAAATGACATTCTTCCAGTCCTCTAGGGTCCAGTGCTGGTGTTCAAGACACCAAGCCAGACGTGCCTCCCTCATCTTCTTCGTCAATCCAGGTTTCCTCGTTGGCTTTGTCTTTCGGAATCCAGCTTTCTTCAGTATTCGCCATACAGTGACGGCCGAGATCTCGATCCCATCGCTGCTCAGTTCGCCCGCAATATCAGCACACGTCTTTTCCCTGCCAAATCGATCGCGGCGAACCTTGGCGATGATCTCTATTCGTGCCTCGTCCGTCTGCTTCTTGGGACGCCCGGAGCGGTGCGCATCACGAAGGAATTCGTCATGGAGGGTCATCGGTCGGTGGTTGGGATCGAATCCGCGGGAAATAGCGCGTGCGTAGATGTCATTGATTGTACGGGGCGAAAGACCTGTTATCTCTGCAACTTCAGCTGTTGTTTTCCCGCCCGATGGGCTCTTGAAGACGACCACAAGAGCCCGGGTTGCAATATCGGTATTTTGACGCATTTTGGCGGTCAAGATGAGGGGAAAACAGGAAAAGTGAAAGAGGGGTGAGGTACCTAAGAATTTGGCTGGGTACATTCGCTTTCGGCACGATCCCTGTTTGTGGCTGACCTTAGCGTCCACGCGAGCAGAGACTTTTGAAAGGCTCCTCTGTAGAGAAGGCTGTGTGCCCTTACAATCCCCACCCAAAAGGGTGGGGGTGGGGAGGAGGTCCTGGGGATGAGGCCCTCAGTGCACTGCAATTTTAGCCCTAAGAGGGCACCTTTGCACCCACATTCCAACGGAAACTTGGCAGCGCTGTGTCAGGCTTGTGCTGGCGCCCCCGCCGGGTTTAGCGGCGCCATGCCCGAAAGGGCGTGCCCATATTCCAGCCACCAGCAGATCGGACCATCTTAGTCATACGGTCTCAACATGCACACCCTAAGGGAGGAGAGCAGACAATGCAAAAAATGCAAAGCGAGAACGGGTCAACAATGCAGTCGCGGAAGAGGGTCGGGCTCAACACATATCACAGATTGGGATGATAATCCCAACCGCAGGAAAGACACAATTTTTTCAAGGAAACGGTGAAACTGGAAGGGAGTAGGGCTGAGAACGGCATAACCGCGGTGCTCCCAATGTGGACTAGCATAAGTTCTTTTATTTATGACTGTGGCGCGTCGATGTGGAGCGGCGATTGTGTGAAGGCAGCTCGCACGGACCGTTTTGGTGGCCCGAGCTTACTAAGGTGGGCGCGGAAGAGAGCACGGAAGAAAGGTTTTGCACGTCGCTCCTGTTGGGAAACTCGATCCAGATATCCTGGGGCGCTGATAGATAGGCGAATCGGAAAGGGAAGGTCGGCGTCATGGTTAGCGGTGTGTTGACGAAACACAACGTAGAAGTGTTGCCAATATTCGGTTCCAAGCCCAATGAAGCTGTGTCGCGACCGACTTGCCGCCACCAAACGTGGCAGTACGAACTTGACCCAGCTGGATTAGAGAGACGAACAGAAGGAAAAGCCTTCCGCGTTTTCGATCCTTCAGACAGAGCCAGGCCGGAAAAGGTGGTAGGCGGGCAGCTCGATTGTGGCGCATGGGCTGTGGCTTAGAGGGGCGCATGAGTTTGGGTTGTGGCTTGACGTGGCTTGACGTGGCTTGACGTGGCTTGGAAATCCTGATGGAGGGCACGGCGATCGTGTTGGAGGCTGTGTCCAAACCTTTCGGAAAACGAGGCTGAGAAACGAGGCTGAGAAAGTGGCGCGGCGAGTGGCGCGGCGATTGTGGTGCAGCTCGAGCTGAGAGAAGTGGCGCGGCGATTTGTGGTGCAGCTCGCACGGACCGCTTGGTGGACCGAGTTTACGAAGGAGGGCGCGGAAGAAAGAACAGGAGACCGGTCCTGCGGGCCCGCCAACAGACCTTTCGGAACGAGTCTTTCAGATCGTGAGATGGATGAAGCTCTACGATGACGAAACGGGCATCGTGTCTGGGGTAGAGAACAGCACAGATCGTCTAGTTGCCCGAGCGTTTGGAGGATTGACCTGGGTGTTTGGGATGCAGCGCACGGACCTTGCATCCGTCCTTATGACCACAGATTGATCGTTTTGAATTCAGCAACCTTCATTCAACGTCGAGGATTCCTTAAGAAACTTGCGCATCAATTGCACGCCTCTCCATGGCGCCTATTGATTATTCGAAATGGGAGAACATAGATACCGATTCCGAGCCAGAAGCCTCGCAGCAGCAGGCGCCCATGGTGAAAGCAAGCCGATCACTTGATCCAGTCGTCCCGGGGTCGGCTGCGTCACCCTTAACGACGGCACAGAGCGCGTCAGGGTCTATCCAAGCCGTCAGTGCGGTGTGAGGTTGAGAAACGCAAATTTCCGCCTTGGTCTACCATCAGGATCACCGAAGATCACCCTGTCTTCTCGCGGCCTGTGCCTGACGTCCCAAGGCTCATTGAGGTTCCGGTGGTCCTGTACCGGGTAGGCACTCAGTCCAGCAACCAGGCCGACCTTGACAATCAGATTGCCACGTACCTCAACATCGATGCCGATTCCGGGTTTGCGCTCCCGGAGTGGCAGTCACATGTCGGCACTATTGTCGTCGCACGTAAGGACAGGAAGTCGCTGCTGCCGCAGCATCTTGAGGGCGTGTGGATGTACTGCGATCGCATTCTGGACCTCTTTGGTGAGGGTGAAGGCGCGCCGCGAATGCTGTACAGCCAAAAGGCCTTTGAAGATTGGTGGACGGGTTATTGCGAGGACAGAAGCAGTTCCGGCTGGGGAAGGGAGGCGAAGAGGATGCGGATGACTGGCGGCAGTAAGGTCACCTTATGATATGTAAGAGGGTCGTGTATCGTTGTTTGGAGTGATTTCAGATTTCAGCATTGGCCGGGGTGGGGCAATTCTCGGAGTGATATTGCCTATTTCTGACGATTCTGGCTCGTAGTGCCGTTTTGTTTCTGCGGCCAGCTTCGTGAGTCTCTGCATGGCCTGAACGATGGTGTGATCTAGTTTATTTCCGATGAAGTCATGGTGTCGTACAGGACTGAGAAGTTCAATGCCTTGAAGTGTCGTGCACCTGGATAGCTGTACATAAAGACTGGTGAAGTCACACTTGGAAGGTTCGCCATTGATGATACGATTCCCTCGCAGCTGGAGGAGGACTTCCGCGAATGTCTTGCCCTGCGCCTTATAGTCAGTGAGCACAACAGCGGGGAGACGGGCAAGCCGCGGCGGCTGCATTTTGCAGGCAAGAACCTGAAGTTGCGGTTGGACGGATCGAGGGTTTGTGAGACCGAGCGAACAAGGATTGTTTCTGGTGGCAGGGCGGGGATAGACAAGCCTTGGTATCTTTAGACTGTAAGAGGATGCCAAGTGGTGGCCCGAAGTGGATAGTCACGTCGTCGGCAAGGTGGTATCCTGGGTACTTTGGGTCGGGTATGAAGTCGGCGGCGACAAACTCGGCCCCGTTTACGACCTTCAGGCCGGTGTAGATGTTCTGGTTCACAATCACGGGCATGCCTTGGGCATAGAAAAAGACACCAGGAACCTTGCAGGTGGAGTCATCCCCTTGCTCGATAGTCCTGGCGATTTGATCTTGTGACAGCGTGCCACTTCGCCACGTATGTGCGGAGATGAAGATGGAGATATGTCTCTTGCGAGAGCGAGCCCAGTCGACGACGGCTTCCATGTTGAGTGACCAGCGGTTCCGGTTCAGCGGAGTTATGGCACGTAAGCCCGTACTGAAGGTGATTTGGGCGCGGTCGACGAGTTTTGTGTTGAGCATGAGTAGGTCCTGCTGTGTCTGGGCTCCAGCCCGTACTCTATCGAGAAGAGCGCTCAGTTGAGGATCATCTCGCGCACGAACCTGCTCTTCGAGAAGTACTACCGTTTTGAATATCTGCCACAAACTGAAGCCGCGATGGTGAGAAATGGTTCCCTGTCCCAGTGGGATGGAAGAAGGGTTCATCGTCTTGTTCACCAGGAGACTTGTCTCTCGAACTGGAGCGAACTGGTAGAAGTCCCCCATTAGGAGCACGACGGGAATCCCGCCGAAGGGCTTATCGGCACAGTCTCGGAGTGACTGGAGGTTGCGGCTGACCTCATAAAGGGTGGCGCCTCCGAGCATGCTGACCTCATCTGTCACAAGAACCAGTTTTTGTTTCCACGTCCACTTTTTCGCCTCGGAGAAAACTGGGAGTTGTGTTTGGGGGGAGCGGTGGGTGTCAAGTCCGCAGGCAGAATGCAAGGTTGTGCCGCCGATCTGGGCCGCCGCGCTCCCTGACGTCCCCGTGATCTGAAGAAGATGTGATTGGCCTCTCGTCAAAAATACCCATTTCAAGGCATCGATGACCCTGGATTTGCCCGTACCCCCAGGGCCTCCGGTGTACTGGAGATGTTGACCCGCCGAATCGGGGTCGGCGGAGTACTTATCCAAGAACTCCCACACAAGCTGGAGCGCCATTGTCTGTAGGGAGTTGAGGGTAAAGCCTGACGCGGCAAGGCGTCCTAGTTCCGCGAAGCCCGTTGCATGGTTGACGTCGACGAGCATTCGAGGGCCCTGTTCGACTAGCTCTGGACGTGGACGTGGCATGGAGATGTCCGCCTCACAGTGTCGAACAAGGATGTCATCCAGGTCGTCGGTGCTCGTAGTGGGTGCGGCTCCCTGGGAGCCACTCTCGATTTCATCTAGCATGCGGAGATGCAGCATACCCTGGGCCTTTGCTGCGGCCTGCACATCTTGATGAGAGAGAGTCGGGTATTGGGATAGCGCGCTATCCTGGGAACGGCGAATTTGCTGATAGAAGTCCTGATGACGCTGCACGAAAGGCCGCTGCTCTTCTGCAGGGTTTTCATGGCGTAGATCCCGGACCAGGCCCTGTAGTACTGGCGAGTCCCTCGTGGCTTCTGAGTTTCGCACAGCGTTGTGTATGGCTTGGAGGAGCGCTGCGTAGTTTTGTTGATGTTCGGCCGTTGTTGCAGGCTCTTCACGATAGTCGCCCTCATCAAGAGGGAACTCCACGTCGACCGTATCATCACCTTCCGACCTGCTGGCCCAAAGCTTTGCGTCTTTCCGCGCATCCTCCGCCGATCTTCTCAGAAGGGAGATGTGGGAGGCGTGGGATCGCAAACGGGGTGGGAGTGCGGCGGCGTGGTTCGTCCATATGTCGGTGATGTCCCCGTGAGTCTTGGAGAGGAAGTCATCCCAGGGCACGAACAAGGCCAGGTGGAGGACAGAGTTTCTAGGCAGGTCAGTACTGGCTTGGAATCAGCATGGCGGGCTTCGGAGGATACCGCCTAAAGTAGACTGGGTGCTCGTCTTTGTGATCGTCGCTGATGTATCCCTAGAGGATTGGCACCGCGTACTCGAGGGGTTTTCGAAGCTTCTGGATCCAATTCTCAGATTCTTGAGAGGGACCGTGAAGAGCAAAGTGGGTCTCATCCTCTTCTCGGTCGCGACGACGCTCGAGGCTAATCATGGATATGTAGTCATACAGGCATAGACCTCTGAGAAGCGGACCTCGGTAGGCGTAGGCATCCAGAGACAACAACGTCCGACCGCTTTCTCTGAGGCCTATCGTCTCAGGTGGCTCGTCTGTGTCAGTGTCCTCTCCAGACTGGCGACGAAGATGCAGCCATCGTCGGAAGATGGACCAATACAGGGCTGTGAGGTTGATGAAAGACCATCGTGGCACGTTGGTAAAGTCGGTGTGGAAGCCGAGCAGGTGGTAACAGACCTCCACGGCCGAGAGCTGTCTATCCGAAAATATCCGATTTGCCGTCCTCATTAAAAACTGTCGGGTTTGGTTGAGAACGGCCGAGGCTTGAGCGTCACGCTCTGGAGCCGATGCCTGATGCGTACCATCTGCTGACTGGTGTAGATGTCCCAGGACTTCGCCTGCGATGACGATGCGCTTCCACATCGGCGTATCTAACTTGGTGGCGTAATTCGTGATGTAAAAGATCATGGCCAGCCCCTTGGTCCTCGTCAAGATCATTGAGATGTCGTGGTTGTGGCGGAGCCCGACCGCCATGGGCTTGTTGTACCGGTTCACCAGCGGATGGTTGCGGCGGGTCTTGAGCAGGCCGTCCTCCGAGAAGCCCGTCTCCTGGACAATCTTCCACGGCGCTTTGAAACGGCAAGCCGTCCGCCGGTTTTTTCCCCCATCCTCTCCGGCCGTCCCCTTCAGAGAGTACTTGATGCAGGTAAAGGTGTGGGCATGAACCTGGCTGCAGTACGCAATGTAGTTGGACTCGGCCTCAAAGGCGGTCGTAAGAGCTTCGGCGCTGTTCATCATCTCCTCGACAGGCTGGATTGGTTTTCTTTCCTTCCGGATCGCCTGTCCAGCCTTCTCATCCAGGCATTCGTGAAAGACAGAGTCAACATAACGAGCCACTCGGGCCCGGTACTCCTCTTCCTGGGGATCAGCCATGTCGTCGCAGAGCGATGGCAATTGCAGATTCCCGTGGAGCCAGAGCAGTCCATGCAGGTGGAGGCTGCCTCGGTCATTCGTTTCTACCGTTGCATAATAGTGACTGATTTTTCCAAAAACTGATTCCTTGCCTGCTTTGACGTAGTGGTCGAAAAACAGGGAAATCTCACGGTGGAAGAAGATGACGGAGCTGACCGGATCCAGAGTGCTCAGGGCGATCCTGTCATACCGTCCTTGAAGATCGGTGAGCAGCTCCTTCGCCATGTCGTAATCATGTAGCCTGTGGATTGAGAGTCTCATCTTGACGGGGTTGTTGATGTCGTTAGGGTTGATGGTAAACCAAATCGCAGGCGTGCCCGTCCAAACGATGAGTGACTGTATCTTCCTCCGCATCAGCAGCCGAGTCTCATTCGAGAGAGGTTGGGCGTGCCCAAAGATGGATAGCTCTCGGAGCAAGAATTATATGTCGGGGTCAGTCGTCGTCCTGTTCTGGCGCATCTCGTCCTCGGCTCTTCTCAGTTGGTCCGCAGTCAGGCTTTGATAGACTTGTTCGGCTCTGTCGAAAGAACCCTTTGTCATGCGGACCATGCTGATGCGGCGGTTGGAAGATCGGAGAAGGATGTTGAAGACCAGGAAACAGAACACGGGATGCGTAGCAAACCGGCCGCCGTGTCGCTGGAGCACGTACTTGGCCCAGTAGCTGAGTGAGTGGTTTGGAGGAGGGGTTTGGACAGGCTCCGAGGCACGTTGTTGGTGCTGTTCTGTGTCGGGCGTCGCCTTCGGGCCGCCTTTTCCCCACGGGAAAAGCTTAGGGAACGTCCTCGGGAAGAAGTCTTCGTGCAGGTTGTCGGCAAAGTCGGAGCCCCGCTCCACGCGGATGAACGGCTGTTCTCCCGCAGTCTCTACATCTATGCCGCATGGCTGAGAGTTCTCGTCAGCTCGGTGTCTGTCCGTTTGCATAGCATCTACTAGGAAGGATAGCTTGGCGGCCCCCGAGAACGTGGCAGGCTCGTCAAGAGGGAACATGCCGGAGGATGATGTCTCGTAGACGACATCGCCGCTAGGATCGGTATGGCCCTGGCCACGAACAGCAGTAACGGGCTCTCCAGGTGACGTCTCGAAATGGTGGTGCTCCTCGGCATGAAGTTGCGCAGAGTCGAGAAGTTCTTCAATACTTGTAGACTGGTTTTCCGGTAACCCCCTATCGGTGGCTGGGACGATGTGGTCCGTCTGCGTCTTTTCAGCAATCGAAGGCTCTTCTCGTCGCATCATTTCAAGGATGTCGGTAGGGACGTTGGAGCTATCCTCGTACCGCCAACCGTCTATCTCGTCATGGTTGATCGCGACGTGCTTGTAGAGGGGGTTGTTCTTCTGAAGCCATACCAGAGCATCCCTCACAACGGTCTTGCGGACTTGAAGAAGATGGCCGACGTCTGTAGGGCTGGGCTTGCTTGAGCCGCTCCAGGAGACGTGGATGTTTTCGATCGCCTCCAGTAACGGATGGGGAAGTACTGTCGCGACAAGGTCATCGACCTTGTTCGGAAACACAACGATGTGACCCTTCACGTGTTTCCTATGATTCAGGCCGGAAGGAGCCTTGTTGTCGACGGTGAACTTTGTAATGTACCCGAAAGGAGCCTGGAGGGCGATCAGTCTTTCCTCGACGGGGGAGAGGTCATCAAGCTCTTTTGGGTACCGGTGCTCGCATCCGATATGCATATTGTTGACTGAACAGGCCTTAGGTAGTTTTCCGTTCTGTAGACCAGCGCGACACTCGCGGCATACGCCAACCCAACACTCGCCGTCTTGTGGCAGGCAATTTGCGCACAGCTGAAGAGCCCTCGTTGCTTGCATCAAGGACGGGGTCAACTGGCTCTGCCACTGGATCGTCGAGAGTTCCCCAGGAGCTGACTTCCTATAACAGAAGACGCAATGAGCAATCGGTAGGGTCTTCTCATCCGTGAATGCTCGGTAGAATGACTTGGCCGCCTCCACTTGGACGGCAAGCGGGACCTCGTTGCACCAGGATCTTGATACCGACGCCTCCTCTTTATCGCGAAAGCAAGTCTCATAGTGTTGCAGAATAGACTCGATCGACTTTCGTTGGAGCTCCGTGACCTCACCTAACGGACGCGGCCACTTAGGGCGGCGGTCCGGCCGCGTGGGTGGTGGGGTCAAGAGGCCCTCTCCTTCTCTTGGGCGTTTTGAGGAAGGCGTCCTCGGGGGACGCTGTCTCTCGTCGGGTCTGCTTAGCCGCGGCACTCGTGTGCCCGAGGGAGGCGTTCGGGGGGGAAGCTGTATCTGGTCGGGTGTCGTCAGCCGCTGTGCTCGTGCAGCGTTGGATGCCCTCCGACGATTTCGTTCGTCCCTACGCTGGCGTGCCAGGTCCTCTATGGTACGGTGGATCTCGTCTGGAGAGACCGTCACCGGCATATTGCGACGCTGAGTGGACGCGGCAAGCTGTCGTTCTCGCGGTCTGTCTTGTGCACGCCGGCTGTCTATTTCTTCCAATGTACGGCGCAGCTCAGCAGGTGGAACCCTGGGTGGTTCTTTTCTTAGTTGGACCCGTTCTTGAGTACGTCGGTCACCAATATCTTCCAATGTACGGCGCATCTCGTCGGGTGGAACCCTGAGTGGTTCTTTTCTTTGTTGAGTCTGTTCCTGAGCATGGCGGCGAACCATGTCTTCCAGTGTACGGTCCACCTCTTCTCGTCGAACCCTGGCCGCTGTTTGTCTTCGCAGTGCTGTTTCATGTGCATGCCGGCGATTTATATCTCGCAATGTTCGCTGCATCTCGTCGGGTGGAACCATAACGGGGTCTTGTCTTTGCGGAGCTCGTTCTTCGGCACGCCGACGATTTATGCCTTCCAATGTGCGGTGTATCTCTTCAGGAGAAACCCTGATCGGCTCTTTTCGTGGCTGCATGGCTTCCTCGAATGTTGGGGATCCCGGGATGGCCGGCCGCGATGTCCGTTGTGGTGGCCGGGCCCGGTTGAGTACGCGTCGGCCGTCCAGGCTCTCCATTGTACGACGAATCTTCTCATAGGGGACACGGATAATGTCTTTCTCGGGCATAGCGATGATTGGGTTTGGCAGGTTGTGTTGGAGTCGAAGAAAACCCGCGAAGGTGGCTATCAGAAGTGAACCGAGTCAAGAGGATCGTCGGACAGAAGAGGGCGTTCCGCCTAAGCCAACCTTCGAGGATGTAAAGCGGATGTAGAAGATCCGGTCAGGCCATGAGACGGAGTATGGCCGAGACGACGCAGTACGTGGAGGAGATGAAGTGTCCACGAACCGTATCCCCCTATACTGAGGCACACGATGATGCTGTGGCGCGGGAGACCATGGGCCGCTGTTTCATGCAGTGGCACCGCAAGAATTGTGGCGGTCTCACGAAGACCATAGATGATCAATTCGTGATATGGCGCCCTCACGTTATCAAGGGCAGTCGTTGTATAGGGAAGGCAATTAGGGCCGGTATGTTAAGTCGGCCTCTCTCTCCTTTTCCCTATTCCCTTTTCCTTTTTCTCTCTTCTCTTTTCTCATATCCGAATAGAACAGATACGGGCGCTGGTTCGCTTGTACCCATCATTTCCTGTCGTCGCCGAATCGAGAAGGGACACAGCCCTCAATAGACTTTAATTCGGCCTGAGAAACGGCTACGACACCCGTCTCCCTTGCCCTTCAAATATGGCAGGACCCCCGCCATTGGGCCAGGGCTACGGGCAAACTTCCCTGAACGCGCTGGGCGTACAGTTCTTCTCCAGCCTGGAAGGGCTCGAGGTTATTACGTCCGCCGATAGGCAGCTCATCCGAGGCCACAATCTCGCCGGGGCGGTTCGCCTGCAGTTCGTTAGACCGGCGTACTTTGACGACGAGGGGGGAGAGCATGCAGCGCTCCTTGACGGGCAAAATGATATCGATATACCATTGTCAATGCACGTATACCCTTTCCCCGATATTGAAGAGTGGGATGGTCAGTGGTTTTTCTTCGACGTGCAGCTACACCCTTACGAACTGCACTTTCGTCGCAAAGTCGTGGATGGGGACGAATCGGTCGTGGGGTCGTGGGAAGACCTGTATGGAAAGCTGGCGCAGGTCCGTGGGCAGATGTGTCTCCAACCGTACGTATGGTCTTCATCGATGTGGTCCCACGGACGGTCTGCTCGCTTTAGGCACTGACCAATACCTCAGCGTTGCAGAAAGGTCTCTGAGGCATGCGGGTGGTTGCTTCCCCACCATCGCGCCGCGCGCCAGCTTTCAGGGACCCATCGACACGACAACCTTCAGGTTCAAAGCCGGGTCGTTGTCAGAACAACAGCTAAAGTGCTGCGGCTTCGTCCAATGTCAGACGTACCTGGCACCGCCCCGTGACAATGAGACGCCCCTGAAAGGGGGTCAGGCATTCCACATATTAGCGTATATGCCGTACGACCAACAACCGTGGAAGAGCCGCATCGGCTGGATGAAGAACTCGGCAGAGGGAGGCTTTGTGTCGAGAAAGTGGGTGTACGGAAGGGGAAGCATTATCGGTGTGCTGAATGTCGCACTGCTCGAGAAGGAGCCCGAACCCGGGCAGGACATCTTGGTCGTGCTCGTTGATGAGTTTGGTTTTACCTCAAGGGCAACATTCGACGGCGGCGGTAACGGCAGTGGTCTCTCCCCGCAGAAACCAAGGCAAGAGCGGGTCAAGGGTAGAAGTCCCTTTAGCAGCAGCCCGGTCGGCCCTTCTTCGAGACGACCCTCCGTTCCGTCTAGTGCTAGAACGGGAAAGGTCAAGGAGCGATCAGGGGGAGAGGTAATGAAGGAGGCGGAATTGTCACCGATAGCGAAGCGGCTGTTCGGGTCGCAACAGGACTCAACCGGTTCGTGTTTCCAAGAGCCCGGGAGAAGAGGGGCTCTACTAACTCATGGCTTAGCAAGTTCCGCCTCGGATGACACATGCGGGGCCGGCGCAGGTATGTGGTCACATGAGGAACAGGCCCAGGCCATCAGACTTACTCTTACCGGCAGAAACAGAGGCTTCAGTGACGGTAGCAACGGGGTCCGAAGAAAATGAAGCGCCGATCCAAGGCAGGAACTCCCTGAAGCGAGGGGCTAGTTCGGGCAGAGACGGGACGCCAAGGAAGAGGGTGAGCTCGTGGAAGGTGCAAGATGCCCAAGAAACTTAGGGTGGGGTGAATTGTTATGTGGAAGTAACAGTTTTTGTAACGAGCAAAGACGATTGGCCACTCTCCCTTGAGATAACTATGGCGGGAAGAGATTGGCTTTGGCTGAGGTTGATGAGGCTCTCCGGGTTGTGGATCCTGGGATTTTGGGACAGAAGCTGTGGCTCAATCACAGGCTGTGGCTCTTCGATTGTGGCTCGCGTAGAGGCTCAACTGTGGCTCAGTTGGGGCTCAGTTTGGGGCTCAGTTTTGTGGCGGTGGTGGCGGTGTTTAGGGGTGGTGGCTTCCGGAGGGGGCGGAAGGAAGATCCTTTCGTTCCGAAAGGCAAAGGCAAAGAACCTTTTCGTTCCTCAAAGGCAAAGAACCTTTCGGAACATGTTCCTCAAGGCATGCGGCCCGTGCGTAGGGTCAGAAGTGCGGAAGGAAGAACCTTTGTTCCTCTAGGCATGGATAGACTGCCCCGGATCGGGTTTGGCGCCGTCCTCTTGTTGCTCCACGTGGCCCCACATAAAAGCCGCGTCCTTCCCTCAGCTTTCTCCTTTTCTCTCTTCTCTTTTCCCATCTTTCCTTTTCATTCCGATCAGTCCCTTGGAAGAGAAACGGTAATTCCAGACATTAACAATGTCATCGACCACCAGTATGCCCACGTCGAGACAATGGTACAACCGTCATCGCAGGTGCGAGGATGGCTGTTCGCACGAAGGAAAGCTTGAATTGATCACCTGGACATCCACGGCCGGTGGGGACCGCATGGGATGGGGAAATTGCCTAGCTTCCGAATCCGACGAATTGAAAGAGAAATTCGAGAAGGAATTCAACTCCAACGAGGAGAAGATGTACGAGTACTGGCCACAAGGTTTCCGGTGGACCTGTTGCGGAACGGAGGGAGATCAGCAATTCGGATGTGACCACCATGGAAACGGAAGCACGCCATGTAGCTGCGATTTTTGCAAGGTTAGTACTTTTAGGCGCTTGTTCGACACGGAATAAAGGCATTTGCTTATCAGAAGCGGTAGATGGGCAAACCAATTCCGGACTCCATCCATAAAAACCGGACAGAATCTGCTGCCGGAAAGGGGCTGAGACTCTCTAGAGGTCCGGACCCAAGAAGCTTCCATAGGAGCCAGGGCGGCATAGCGGAGATCATGCGCTCGTCCTTGGGGATACCTTAAATAATTCACCGCCGATCCGGTTGCAGTTCTTAACGTGAGTCGTGTCGAGTTGCACGCCTTTCCAACCTGAGGGAGCATAAGTATCTGTTGAACTCCGGAGCGTGAGCTCGCAAGTGTACCGGATGGTTCGACGTAGGCGGGGCGGAGTCGCGAAGCGAGGACGAAGACGGGTTTTCCGGTCGGGTCTGACGGGTCTGGGGGTATCTTGACGAAGTGGAGGAGCTCCAAGGCGGATGTTCCGACGTATAGATTGTGGTCTAAGGAGCGTCGGTCAGCAATGAACATACCGAGGCTTGTCAAACCTCTGCGAACCTAGGTAGTCGACACAATTGATCCTGATGTCCTCGTCTGTGCCATCTGCAAAGAGGGGCACCTCGTCGAGCAGCGATCGCAAGACGAAGGGCCCATCTTCGAGGGATTGCCTAGGCCTGGGTTTCAGCGGAGCTTTAGGCCCAGGCTCCCCCTCTTGAGGCGTAGATGTCATCGCAACGACGACGTGCGCAGCAGTGTCTGAAATGTCGTCTCAGTCGGCCACCTCATCGGCAGCTCGCCTTCATGGTGTCGGTCGAGGAGCGCAGGGGGCTGGGGCAGGCGCGGCAGCTGACAGCCGGCTCTGCGCGACAGTTCAAGTCTGGGGGCGTTTCCGGTGGTATCGAGATCGTGTACGGACAGCGTGGTCTCCGATGGCTTGAGAGGGGGCGAAGTTGAAGTGATGAGGTGGACTTTGGAGCTCTCAACAGTGGTGGTGATGGGCTTGGCGGTGCGGTGCTCACACTGCTAGCTGGGAGCGCTAATAATAATTACTGTGCCTCTATTACGGAAGGCCACAAGGGGCAGAGTTCCAAAATTCAATTTTGAAGATTTTTGAATTGGGTCACCCCCCCCCTTTCCCCCGGGCGGACCCCCGTACGGCCCCGTTTGTAGGATTATTTTACCTTGCATGTGCTTAGTCATTCATCTAAATCACTGTTCGCGCGGCGTAAATCTCTTCTACCTAACCACGCAGCACCAGTTGACGATCCTTCCTCCCCTCGCTGGCCCAATTCGATTCCGTACGCACACTTTCTCACGCAATACGGCTTGGTACACATCATCATGGCGCCCCGAGGCAACCGCAACCGCCCCAAGACCAAGGAGACCCCTGCTGCTGCTGATACGGCTGCGATCGACGCCCTACGCGAGGATATGGGCGAGCGCGCATTCAACCTGCTGCCCAAGAAGGTCCTTGACGTTGAGACCTATACTTTCGCGTACAAGACCGATAAGCCCGATACAAATCCGGAGGCCACCATCTGGGCTCTGATGAACGCTTTGAAGGGCAGCACCACCAAGGGCCAGGAAGCTGTTGACTCTACCAAGGTATGTCCTTTATCTTAGGCCTGTACTAGCCTGGTTGATCACGTACTAACCCGTATTAGACCCCACGCCTGCTGGAGATCCGCAGCAAGAAGGACAAGAAGAAGCTCCAGGAGACCCCGTACGTGATGAACTTCAGCAGCGGCCAGAATTGCGACGCTATGCTGCGTCATCTGTACGGCGACGAACGGGAGGGTACGGACCGTTGCTACAAGTGTACGAAGAACAACGGGGCCCTCAAGGGATGCATTGTCGCTGAGGGGACCCCGGCCTGCGCTAATTGCGACTGGAACCGATCTGGCGCCGCCTGCTCCTTCACGAGTAAGTACGCTGCAATACGTTCTCATTTTCTATACTGATTGGCCACAAGAGCGTGGTACCAAGCGCAAGGTTAGCGACGACGACGACGACGACGATTCCGACAGTGATGATACGGACCCGTTCGAAGACCTTGACCTCAAGACCTGCCAGAAGCTTGTGCAGATCTTCAAGGCAGCTACCAACCGCAAGAAGCACAAGAAAGGCACCTCTTCGAAGTCGGCTTAAGGTATTTGACCCAATACGTAAATGTACGAGCCTCTACTAACTCTTTTTTTTTTTTTTACCCGTAGTCCGCCTAGTCACTTCGCTCTGAGTTGAATTTTTTTTTTTTTTGATTTACGAGGAAACGCAGAATACATTCGCGTATATTAGCGCACGAGGACGTACGGTGAACTATGATACCCTTTTCTTAGCTAGAGTCTGAAATCAAGTTTTCTTTGATCATGCTTTGTGTTTCACTTATGACATTTTGTTCAAAATCTTGTGGGTCTGACCAAGTGAGGCTAAACATATTATGCATGAGGCAATTTGGCGCCATACGATCACAAACGTAACAAACCCCCTTTTTCAAAATTAAATCGCGCAATCTCAACTCAGACTTCCTCTCTTTCCCTACGCCTACACTTGACTACGTACGGCAACATACGGTTCAAGATGCCTAGGGGTCGCCCTTCAATTGATATATCCCCATTTCGCCTTCAGATTCAACAATGGAAAAACGACGACGGTCTCACGCTCAAACAAATCGTACAGCGCCTTAATAACGAATTCCACATCGAAGTTCAACGTACGACCGTATATCGCAACCTGAAGATCTGGAATGCTTCCATGAGGCAGTATACCGAAGACTCTGAACAACTACGTGAGCGTATTAAAGACCTATTCTTTGATAAGGTCTTGAACGCAGGGATGGACATCTTACGAATCTATCGAATCGAACGCCAAGCCTTGGCGTTCGAATCGAATGTGACCCCGTAGATTCGAATCGAATCGGACGCATCTCCCACAGATTCGTATCGAATCGAACGTGCCACAATTCTTGTCCTGTAGATTCGACTCGAATCGAACACATCTCCCGCAGATTCGTATCGAATCGAACGCGCCACAATTCTTGTGCCGTAGATTCGACTCGAATCGAACATGTCTTCCGTAGATTCGATATCTATCGAATGCCAAGATTCGATCGAATTCGATTCGAACTCGATCGAACGTAGAACTAATCCCGGCGGAGACCGAAACACCAATAGGACCTAGAACCAAATGGACCGTCGTCATCATCACCAGGCCGTCATGCCGTCATACCCCGACAGAAGAGTGGTGAGAGGTGCAGAGCGGGTTTAGAAGGTATCACGGCTTCAGATAAGACATCGCAGAACATCGTCAATTGTGCAAAGGCAGGTACTAGGCAGATTAAATGTCACTCGTCCCCCTCAGCGACGCAAGTGCGTCAACCCATTGATCATCACTGAGGCTAACCAGCGGCAGTGAAGGCGTGTAGATCCCAGCTTTACTCCATGATCGAATGCACTGAGCCATCGCCACTATCTCCCTCCTCAGCCGACTTCTCAACGGTGCCGTCATACGTCCTGCACTGCTAAATGTCCTCTCGCTCTCCGCAGACGACGATGGGATGGTGAGCATATCAACCGCCATCAGAGACAGTCGCGGGTACCGATTCCTGTTGATTTTCCACCAGTCAATCGGCCTGCTTCTGTAGTGGTGACTGTTGACAACATCCTCAGCACAGTACCGAGCATATTCGTCATCAGCAGTCGCTCCTGCTGTCGTGTGTTTCGTCTTTCGGGTGCTCTTGCGGGCACTGGACACTGCCAAGGACGAACCCTGGGCGCATGGCGACCCAGCTACACTCCTGGCAAGTCTCCGCTCAATGTAATCCATTGAGGCCTCGTCAGATGTAGCGAAGACTTCGTAGTCAACTTCGCGTTCCCTGTAACTCTCCCAGATCTCCAAGAGCTGGGATTCGTACTCTAATCGCCAACCCTTGGCCTTACGAGAAGGCACTCGAGACCACAGTTGATCGAGAAGGCGCCACTTCTTCGCCGGGTTGAAGACAACAGCGCCGACATAAGCTGCGCTAGTCAGACAGTTGTAGTACTTGTGCAGCTTCTTCCATCCGAGCTTGATAAAGACCTTGAGCAATCTACGGGTTCTGCTATCGAGCCCGTCGTAGATGGCGACTTCGACGTCCTTCTTCTCCTTGCTCACTGGATCCTCAACTTCTTCAAAGATTGTGCCTTCGATAGCTCCTTCGAGGTGGTCAAGTAGGATCTCGAAGACAGGGAAGTATTCATCGAAACTACCGCAAGTCGACCTCGCGTCGGGAATACCGTCGCCCTGAAGTTGCTTGGTGGCGATTTCAAAAGGCTTCAGAAGCTTGACAAGCACCTCGATAACCTTCCAGTCGTACGCACTTAAGCGGTATTGCAGAACTGCCGGTTTCGGTTTGTCACAAAGACCCTCAGTTTCCCAACGGTTCTGAACGTCATTGAAGAACGTATTGAGAGCCGGGCGGAGACGAAGGGCCCTCTCCATCATCCGCATATCCGAGTTCCATCTGGTGGCATTGTTGAAGACCCAGTGAAGTGTTGATTCATGGCCGGATTCCTTGCGCTGAGACTGAAGAAACTGCTCGTACAGCTGTGTAGTCGCTCGCAGCTGAATCCCGATGTTGTGAAGCATTCCTGGGGCGCCGTTCTGGCTGTACTCCCTGAAAGTGGCTCCATTGATCTCCTCCGGGGCTGGGTGGGATGATAGGAAGTCCTCTTCTGGGATACCAACGGCAGTGTTCGCTTCAAAGTCTTCATCCGTGCCGTCTTCCATTTCTACATCCAGGGCCTCGTCGATAGCTTGATCAACTAGCTCCTCATCGTCATCTTGATCGTCACCATCGGCAGCGATGATTGCCGCGAAGTTCTCTCGCTTCGAACCGTATAGCATTGCCCGCACGCAAAGGTTGAAGATATGCGCAGCGCAGCGGATCCGTCGCTCTTCAGCTGAGAAGCCGTGTTCAAAGGCAAGATCGTCCATGCAGGTGTCATTGTTGGCAGCATTGTCCAGCGTGAAGTAGCCAACCTTGTCCGGGTCGTTGATTTGCCAGAATGCGAGCGTATCAGCGACCTCATCGGCAAGTGAAGCACCGTTGTGTCTGCCCGAGAGAGGTCGAAGCCCAAGGAGGATTCGGTGTTGGACAAAGTGGTTATCAATGAATTGAGCGTTGATCCCAAGAAACGAAGTGTACGACTTGGATGTCCAACCGTCGAAGGAGAAATGAATCTGGGATCGAGCGCTGCGCAATACTTCGGTTACCGGCCCAACGGCACCCCTATACTCGGATTCGAGCATGCGAAGCAGCGTCTTCGCAGAGGGAATGTGGGTCACATCAAGGAGGGGATTGCCGTAGAGAAGGATCCGCTGGAACCGCTCGGTATTGACAATGTTGAACGGCAGGTTATGGTAGGTAATCCAGTCGAGGAGGAGTACTCGGAGGCCTTTGCTGCTGAATCTTCCACGCAGCTTGCTGAGAAGAAACTGGTCGTGGGGATTATTGAAGTCGGCATCGATGAAGTCGGTGATGGTCCTGTCATTTAGAAATGAGCCCCCCACGGGGCTGGCAACTTTGTTCGGGGCCTGCCAAATCAGCACGTTATCAAACCGTAGATGAGAGGCACACACTTACAAGAATCCCGTGGGCTTTGAGTAGGTGTTTCCTGATGGCGACTCCTGTCGAGCAGACGAAACAGAAGTCCGACTTCTTCTTGAAACCTCGGGCAAAGCAGTCGGCGCAGATCCACTTCAGCTTATTTCCCTGCCGCGAGGTGGAACGGTCCTTAACGCGATACCCATATTGTTGCCACCATGCCCTCGTGTCTTGGCCGCCAGTATAACGCTCGAATCCGGGCCATTTGGCCCACTCTTGGCGGCCCCAGAGTGTCCAATCGACCTGAATAAAATCGGCGGCAGTCCCGCGAGGACGGAGCGATGGCGTCGTTGGTAACGAGGTTCCTGGAGACGGGGCGGCTGGCGAAGAAGAGAATTCATCGCGCTCCATCACACCTGGTTGATTCCAGGACGAAGGGCTCAAAGAGAATGGTTCGGAGGACATCATGATGCAGTTAGTTTAGCTAGTCGGACAGATGGGTCGCGTGGGTCGAGGTTGTTGGAAGCCATTGAGACTGCACTGAGGCTCAACTTAAATCCATCCATCCATCACTGACTGGACAGGCATTGAGGCCAATAACACGCGTATATCACGCCCATTTTGTCGTCAACGCGAAATTCGCGACATCTCCACTGCCGCTAAACATGCAAAGTCTTGTGCGATTAATGATGCATTCGCGAGCAGCGCGAACGACGACCTGGCGCGCCCAAGGCGAGAGAGTCGCGCGTGAAGCCGCCATTGTATGTAAGAAGCCAAACTTTGTTCCGACCATTGGTGTACGGAGATTCTCCCAAGTGCCGCTCCACCAAGCTCTCAGTACTTGGCAACCAGCCAAATCGGGGTCTCGTTGATTAGGTCCACAGACGGCGGGGTAAGATTCCATATATTCCCTGTTCCACTTGCGTCAGAGGCTCCTATTGGCTCATGCCACAAGCACAGACGCATCACTACGGGCCAACCTTGAAAAAAAGCCATCCCGTTCCTCAGCCGAGTCCCCATACCGGCTTTGCATTTGTGCTCATTCCAATCTGGCGTCAACTCAGAATGGATTCTTGAGATTTTCGTAAACCGTTCACGTGAGGGGGCGGAACGGTGGGGACTTGAAGTTGAGGCTCTAAGTGGATGCACCTGTGAAGTCGCTGGTACATCGGTTCACAGGCAAAGCTGGCTTTAGGCGCAGGTCCCCGAGACAACCAAAAAGTTAAAGAGGGGGGCAGGAAGATCATGAATCCCATACTCGCCAATGCGTGAAACTTCGAGCCGGACATATTCATCTGATCATGCCAAAGCTGGCATCAGTAAAAACTTTTTAGTAGAGAGAAATACGGAGACAGTTTTTTTTTGGTTTCCTTTTCTTTTCTTTTTGCTTCCTTCCTATTATTCTGCAGAAAAAGCGGCGTGTTTTTGGTGATCCCCCTCTCTGTATAGCGGCCTGTTACTGGGACAAACATACCCTATACTCCTGCGTTAAAAACTACTGTAAGCCCCACCTACTTTATATGACGACCTTGGTACCTCCTAACTTGGGAGGTTGTATTTTACAGCAACAATAACTCATACTTCAACCCCCCACGCGACAAATATATATTCCTCATAGAAACCGACTCAGTGTTTTATTACAAGATTAAATTGGGTTGTCCGTTACATTCCTGTAAAGCACCTGCTGGTGGGTTGTTTGTCGGGATTGTGACCATGGGAGTCATTCCCAACTGGTAAACCTGTTGGCAATTCGCGGTGGCCGGCGCGTTAATCCGTTCCGGGCTGGGGGGCGGTTAGACAGGGTCGTGACAGGGATGATTGCTGTAGTTGCAGGGTACCTAGTATGCTATGGGCTTTTAGGGTCATGTTATGTACTTGCTAACACATCTTAGCATTAAGATGAATTGTTGTCAGTGTTGATCGCGTTGCACTTCTCGCGTCGAGGAGAGTGCCAGGGCCTCTTAACGCGTCTGCGAATCGCGCTGAATCCACCCCTTGGTCATGATTCGCACATCGCGTCTCTCTGTTCGACCGAATCGATCGATTTCGATCGAACGGGTGGGGGCGATCGATTCGATGTCGAATCATATGGTGACCTGTACGGTTCGAATGTCGAATAGGATGCCCCACATTCGAATCGATGTATTCGAACATCGAACAGGACATGTCACATTCGATTCGATGCGAATCGAATGGGCACGCCGCAGATTCGACATCGAATCGAATGCCAAGAAATTCGATTCGACATTCGTAAGACTTGGCATCGAATGAATCTATCGATTCGATTCCCGTTCGTTCGATGTCCATCCCTGGGAGTAGCTGTGGTGGCAGACATTGGCACCTTTCCAAAAATAATTGTTGATGGTGGAAGCCTCAGTTACTTTCCATCGGACGTTCTCATTCCTTGTATCCACCACGTTGGGATCATGCATAATGGTGGGTGGTCCTCAACGGCCTTGGTCAGTTCCCAGTCTTGCCTCATCCAGTAACTACTAGATAGCCGTACTCATAACTTAAAAAATCAATAAGTAATGGACACTAATGATCTTACAAACTCGACCAGGCGGCCAAACTCGGCGATACCATACTTAAGCGATGGCTCCACTCTCCGCTGCAGTGGGGAGCTGATGCCACCAAGGATAACATGGAGTGCAACTGGGCGACGAATCTTGGACTGCCGATAAAGCCAGCGGGGCGTGGATCAAAAGGTGTGTGCGATTAGACGTTCTATTTGGTATCTTAAAGACTGCCGTTTGTCTATCTACCCACATGGCTCCGTACATCCTCGATTCCCAATCTCCAGATATGATTCCGTTTGTCATGTAATTCTCGCAAAATCATCTACAGCTGTTTCTCAGCAGTCTAAGGTTTCAGGGAAAATCCTAGGTGTCTTGCAGAGTTGAATGCGTGATTGGAGAGGGAGAGAGTCCAGACCGTCTTCGCCTTTAAAGACCGCATAGCTCCCTAGTATTTGAAAATCCAACTACATTGCATTGTCTGTTGGTTGGAGTCTGCAATTGCTTCCTCTAGGCATACAAATTTCCAAGTTGTTAGGTTCAATTGAATCGTGCGTTTGGCCCCTGTGCCAGCTGACGCCTCAATTAGGGGTGCCCATACACTCTTGTTTGTGGCCATGATGTTAGCCCCCTTCTCAAGAAATACGTCAACAAAATCCACCGACCCGTTGGCGCAGGTAATGTGACAGGCTCATCTCCCCAAACTACTAGTCTCATTCAGATTTCGTTTAATGATGAGTGAAATTGCCGCACCTGTCAAGTGCAATTTTATTGCGTAGTATAGAGGGCAGGGTGGGTGGTCTCGGCCTCTTCCCTTCTCGTTCTGCATCTCCTCGGTCGATCAATGTCCTGAAAGCATCCCAGGTAGGGCTATCGGTCGAGAAATTTGATATAGAGCCTGGCTATTCCGACATTGTAGCCGTTCAACACACGAGTGCTAGGTCCAACAAGAGAAGGCCTGAACGAACCGCATTGGGGAATTAACACCCCGACAAGATAGGGGAATGTCGAAACCTCAACATCACGGGCACTTAGGAAACGCTGTACTCGGGTTCAGTCTGTGACCCTCGAGTACTAACCATCATTGGGCGCCCGCGGACCCAGTTGAACTTCCAGTCAGTTGAAAGGCGTTCTTGAGGCTGACGCATTTGCCGCCCAAACTTCTCTCGTCTATTACCTACCATTCTACATCGCCATCGCACTGTCGTAGCCATATCGAATCCTTCTTTCTTCCAAAATATCTTTTTGAGAAAGCCTCTGAGTCATGCTAGTACTGACTTCGCCCGAATCTCTATTTGACCCTCACCAGCCTCTTCCTTGAACTAACCCTCACGAAACGGCCTTCTATAACCAATTTTGAAGTCAGAAGAGAGATTATTCGCTCCTAGCGGAAATATTTCCTTTGGGGCCCAAGCACTTGACACGTCATGGGCTGGGATCAACGTCGCCTTATATCGGTTACTATTGAGGACGAGGAGATCGAATCAGCAGAACCGGCGATTGGATATCCCTGGAAGCACGTAGACGATCTTGCACCAGACTTTTTCAAGATCCGGTTTCAAAACAGGGTCATTGATTTCAACGTCGACTGACCCAGAGGATGATAATACCTTCTGTCCCTTTCATTATTCAGACCTTCACTCGACCTGGCTCAGCGTCCGGACGGAATCCATGCTATCTTAAGGTTAAACTAAGAGGAACTTGATAGACTTGAACTACTGGTAGACCTCGCCAGATACCGAAGCCTCCGGAGTCAAGGAAGAAGGCAAGTCTTACCCAGAGACTCCTACTGTTGCTTAGGACCTTACTAGAGCACAGCTTGTATTCAACTGCTACTTTATATATTAACGCTTGGGTTATATATGGCACGAGATGGACTTATAGATATGTTTACCGAAATATCCGCATATAGTGCTCTTTGACAGGCTCGTCGTGGATGAGATCGAGGTGTGGTGTGTTGGGTTCACCACTGCATTATCCCGGTGAGACCCTTGAGGAGAATAAGACTTGCGTTTTCAAGCTGAAATAGCTCCACCAGCTAATTGCAGTTATTTATGAGCCTATCTTGAGTCTCGGTATTTCTCATCAAAATGTGGCCCCTCGCAATCTCCTCATCAGCGACACCACGGATTCCTTGACGATCTTCGACTCCAACTTTTCGGTTCGAATCGGTGAGATAGGATACAGTGAGGCCCGGATTGATATCAAAGGGGTCATGTTCACTATGTACCAGATCATTACTCGTGATCTTACGCGCGAGGAAGCTCGAGCATGAAGAACAAAACGTCTTGAATGTCGAGAAAAAGAATGGATACCACATCCAGATGTCTTGCTGGACCCCCCAGTCTCCGAGTTTCGCGAGACTCTTGCGCAAGGCAAGCACACCACTTCCTACAAAGATGCCCCAGGCTTCATCAACTAGCCAAACACGCCAGAACCATCGCCATCAGAAGTTGTACTCAACTACTCAAGCAGACTGGTGACGCACCTAAAAGTGCTGTGGAGCGTGGAGAGAAGGAGGACTCTGGAACAAGGCAAGACTGTCTTGAACTGGCAACGGCCTGCCCAAGCCAGCTATTTCCAGCTCTACCAACCTAGGTAGCCTGTATTCTCATCGCCCTCGGGCCGAAGATTTTCAAGATGGTCACTATCCGATGAGGTTTAACGTAGAACTCCACCCGAGCCCAATTCAGTCGTATAATTCCCCAGATACAGCTGCCACTTAATTAACTCGAGTGCCAGAGGTAATAGACTACATTTGGTGGTGACTGCAGCCTTGGCAGTTTGGCAAGGCCGAAAACTGCTCGGCAGCTGAGCACATGTTCCTCCAAGTAGAAGCTCACGGATATGCGCATACGACGTCTGGGGGACTTGGCACAGTTGTAACCAAGGCCAACTTTCAAACTTGATCTGGTCACCTTGTGCCATGCACATCTGAGCATATCAGCGCATAATGTGCCATCGTTGCATCTACGGTAATTCACAACTCAAGGGTGAGGTGATGACAGACTAACCTCCATTATAGAGTCGGCAGTCATATTTGCATAACAAAGGTTCACGCTAGCTTCAATGTTATACAAGTGAGAGATGTAGTTCAATTTGTTCATTCAACTGGTCTAGGGCGGATTGTATCCATACCAAGACTCCATAACGTGACACGAGCACGCGACAAGTTGTATTCATCCTCTGTACTGGGTATCATCATATAAACCTACTCCTGTCTCCTTTGTTTAGACCCGTCATTCCATCTTTGAGCGTACGCCCGTCTTTATTGAGAAACTCAACCAAAGCGCCGTCATAAAGTAAATGTCCCCGCAATGATCATGCCGTAGATGTACCCAAATCAAAATCCTCGACACCCACGTTCTTTGAACCGACGACTACAGCCGTGTCTGAGAGCTGTGTGGAAACATTTGTGCTCTTTCCAGGCGGATTCGCGCTGCTTCTGTCCCATCATCGCGTACTGGTTCCTGGAACCATGGATGATTTAATGCTTCCTTTGCCGTAATGCGACGAGCGGGGTCATATACGAATATTTTTTGGAGCAGATCGAGAAAGTGTTTCAGAAAAGTGTTGCTTTTGGTGGGAATAATCTCCTGTGTTTGTATGAGCGTCATGTCCAAAATAGTTAGATCTCGGTGTTGGGGCGTACATCTAGCCGCTTCATGGTTCTGACGAATCTTCTTGAAGCTCGGTTTGTCTCAGGAGTCGGGTAGTTCAGTCGAAAGCGCTTGAAGTAACTGCTGACATCATTAGTTGTCTGAAAAGAACTACCATCCGTCACGGGTTTGCAAGGCCTGTGGTTCAGAGAAACACTTACCTGGCTGCACTGTTGCTTCTAGAGGACATTCGGTTAACTTTCCGCACCAACTCGGTGTCGATTTTCATGTCAAACACGGCTTCCATCAAAGCCAAATGCTCAACGTTATCATGTGTTTGGAACAACGCGTCGCCTGTGAAAAATTCAACGAGGATGCAACCTATACTCCAAATGTCGCAGGGGAAGGACCATCCAAGCCCGAGGATGATTTCAGGGGCTCTGTAATGGCGCGTTGACACGACAGAGGAGTGGTACTCATCTTGGAAAGTCGCTGATCCAAAGTCGATGAGTCTGATTTCGGGGTTTAAGAGAACCTTCCGATGTTCGGCTTGGCGACCTGGGGACGTCCGGGATGAGGGATGGTGCGATTGTAGGTGAATGTTTGGTAGGAGGCGTCACAGAGGAGAATGTTTTCCGGTTTTAGATCGGTATGGATCAGTCCCAGGTCGTGGACAACTGGAGATATTATTAGAATCGAGAAACCAAGTATGACTACTGAGAACTTACAAGCGACACTTGTCAAGAGCTGTTTGGCAAAGCTCTGGATATGACTGTTTGGGAAGGGCACGAAGCCATTACCCTTGAGATAATCGAAAATGCTAGAGTCAAGCAGATTCATGACGAGACAGGTATGACCGCGGAAATCGAAGCAGTCGCGAAGATGAATGCACCTGTACTTGTTTTCGGCATCGTTTTGTCGGAGTGTCTGCAAAACGCGCAGTTCGATTTTGGCTGCATCACGGTATTTTTGCACGGATCGGATCACCTTCACGGCAACCACTTCGTTGTTTTGCTGTCGAGGGCTTGCACGACCTTGCCAAAAGTTCCTTGACCGAGGAGTTTGCGGATTTTGTCTGAAGAATGGTAAGTACACCGCCAGAAAACACCGCGAAAAACTGACATTGACTGGTGAGATCTTCATCAGGAACAACAATATAGTGTCCGTCGTCGTCATCAATTTTCTTGTTATCGGCCCTCGAACCCTAATGATTGTGAGCAATTGGGCAAATAATTGTGAGACATCAATCACTGACCGTGTGTCCGACTCTGACGGCCACATCTTTCGCTCTGAGCACTGGTTTGGTGAGACCTTTGTATTCGATGTTGGTCCCCAGCAGTGACCTGGCATCAATGTCCGTACTGGCTCCATTCGCAAGTTGATACCGGGTTCTCTTCCTCTTCTGGTTTACTCGCGGATCAGGCGAGCCCAACTGCGGCGTGGAATTTGGCTGTGGTAACCGGATTTCCGCGCGTTGTGGCTGTACGGTCCTCGCACCCGACTTCTCCACGTATGGCTCATCGGCGGGTCTCTGGGGCTGTGCAACTGGTTCTTCGTCGAATTTTCGTTTCCTAGTTGAGGCGGGTTTTATCGAGGGAGCGGTGGTGTGATAGCTCGTGGGCTCGTCTGTCGGGCGGTCCGGGCAAGGCTCCGGCGTATCTTCGATGACAATGATCTCTTGGGGAAGGCCATTCTTGTAGAATTCGTTCCAATCTGGCAATCTCGTTTTATTCTGAGAAGACCGAAGCTGTCTGTCGCTGCCGTGGTACGGATGAGGCGACTGTATCGCAGTGCGGAGAGACGTGCTCGATTCCGACGTTGAATCAGGATGTGTTTGGTGGTGGAGGGAGGGGTTCGGCGGATCCGACAAGAGTAGAGGTGGTCGGAAATCTTCGTGATCGAACGGTCTCTGGCCGAGACCATGCGTCTGAGTCTGGCGGGCTGCTGTAAGCGTAGACATTGTATCGTCGTCGAGGGACGAAGAGCAACTGGTTCCTCGCGCGACGACGTTTGAGAGTTCGAGCCCTTGATCTCGCGCCGTGTCGGTCGAGCGTCGGATAAACGTAAGGCCGAGAAGGGTTGTGTGCAGCTCAAACTGTCCATGGAAGAACAATACCATACGGAGTCCTTATTGCAGGAGCTCAATACACATGAAACTGAATGCAAAATTCACCATTTGAGCCCAAATCTTTCGACGTCATTTTTGCTGGCTGCTCCACGGCACTGGGTAAGGGCATGTACACGTCGGATATTCCATCACTTGCAGCAGAGACCATGCATCAGTGGTTGGGATGGTTGCTGACTAAATCATCCTAAAACAGACTAGCGCCTTCATCAACTTCTTTATAATGCGGCACACTCGCCACAATTTCTACTCTTCTTTTTTTCTTTCTTCTTTATCAAAAAGCATCCGGGCTGCCACGACCTTCATCTAGTCCCTTCGGGGTTTTCCCACGGTGTCGCGTTGCCTTTCCCCTCGCGGGAAGTGCCCAGGAA